>NC_134859.1:41125000-41382500 GCF_049852395.1 Peromyscus maniculatus bairdii
GCCAAGACCCCGAGGGCCATAAGATGCTGTGGTGGGTTGAATACAGGGAATGATCAGAGCTCTGAACTGGATCCAGAGCAGGGGAGCTCTGGACAGTTAGTCCGGTGTGAATTCAGAGACGGAGACTGTGGAAGACTAGGCCAGGCAGGGAAAATTATCCGAATCAGAGATGATGGAGATGGGCCTGAAGATAGTGTGTGTGTGTGTGTGTGTGTGTGTGTGTGTGTGTGTGTGTGTGTGTGTGTGTGTGTGTGTGTGTATTAGGGCAGGTTGGATAGTGTGGTGGAGAAAAGACTATAGAAGATCATTCTGCTATAATTACATTTATAAAAACTCAAGGTATTCAAGATAACATCTGTCAAGGACAAGATGAGCAGTTTTGCCCAAAGTCAAGGAGCTATGCCAGGTTTCTTTAAGGTCTTCTAAAGTTAGGAACATCATCCCTTCTTCTTCTTCTTCTTCTTCTTCTTCTTCTTCTTCTTCTTCTTCTTCTTCTTCTTCTTCTTCTTCTTCTTCTTCTTCTCCTCCTCCTCCTCCTCCTCCTCCTCCTCCTCCTCCTCCTCCTCCTCCTCCTCCTCCTTCCTCTTCCTCTTCCTCCTCCTCCTCCTCTTCCCTGCTCCTTTTTGGTAATGGTACTGGGGACCCAAAGCCTTACACATGCTAGACACCTACCACTGAGCTACATCCCCAATCCCACGCCTGCATATTCTATAGCTGTTGTTTCTCAGGCCCTGGAAGAGGTAGCCCAACTAGAGGACTTTTGAGTTGTATGGGATTAGAGCTGGGAAAGTCTTTAGGGATGATCCTGTTCCGATATGTGTGTGGTGAAGACAGCTGACATGAAGGTCCTGTAGAGTTCCATCACCTTGGTGCTTCTCCCAAGTTCTTTAGCAGGAATCCCTGGGTTATGCATCTTCCCTATGCTCCCTGGTGCAGGGATGTAAGAAGGGTCTGCCTGTTCTCCTCGTGGCCCATTTTTCCTGACTGGCCGGGCCCTGCTGCATCAGATGGTGCTGGGGAGGAGAGGCAGCATCACTGCTTTGAACACTGAGTGCTCCGCCACATATGTGAAGCCCACAGATGAGCTCAGAGCAGATTTGTGGGGACTGGAGCGGCAGAAACGATCCTGTCTCCAAATCGAAGCCCCGCTGAGAAAATATGCCCACTTCTAGCGTCCTTACTTACCCTCCCCCATCCTCAGTGACCTCTTCTGCAGAGTCAGCTTCCAACACACTGACCTCAAGTGATTCCCATAGAAACTTGGAGGTCGTTTGGTCCTGATCCGTTCTCACCATGGGAAATGAGTGGGATGAGGAAGACACATGCCACCAAGGCTTCCTGGCCTCTGAGGATCCCTTACTTCCACTGCCCTCCTGACTGCAGTTTCCCTATCGCTACCCCTCTAGTGTGTCAAAAGGACTGGCACGTCAAATGATAAACTACTTAGAAGGGACAATATAAAAATTATTTATCGACCATCTATATATGGGCCTGAAAAAGTACACTCTCCGTTCACCTGAGAATTTACATGCAAGTTTTGAGCAGGGATATAGTTTTAGATTTCCATCGATGCCAGAAGAATTTAGTAAGCTGAGACACAGCCCCCAAAGAACAGAGGAAGTGCCACACACAGGTCTCACAAACTGTCTCACAAATCGTGGCTGTCTTCTGTTTGACATGAATTTCTAAGTATTATGGGTCAGCAACTCTACTTAGTATAAGGGTCATAGGAAAATGAGTGGTAGGCACAGTTTGGCCCATTGATTGGCCTTTTTTCTTTCTAGGTAAGCAGGATCTAAATAACATGGTGTGAGACTTTTTCTCTCAGATAAAATATTTTTGCATTTATATATTGATTATGCAGGTATGCATGCACATGACACAGCACACATGTGGAGGTCAGAGAACAATTTGTAGGACCCAGTTCTTTTCTTCCACCATGTGTGTCCTGGGGTTTGAACTAAGGTCATCAGCCTTGGCAGCAAGCTCATTTACTCATTGGCCAGATGTGAGGGTTTTTTGTTTTGTTTGGTTTGGTTTGGTTTGGTTTTTCGAGACAGGGTTTCTCTGTGTAGCTTTGCACCTTTCCTGGAACTCACTTGGTAGCCCAGGCTGGCCTCGAACTCACAGAGATCCGCCTGCCTCTGCCTCCCAAGTGCTGGGATTAAAGGCATGTGCCGCCACCACCACTGCCCGGCCAGATGTGAGGTTTTTAGAAAACTAATGTAGTCCTCCATTGTCCCTGTTCTTGACTTTGCGTGTACTGTAGCCACCGGTGCTGGCTACCCATGTGGTCCCCAGAGGTATCTGGTTTTTCAAACCTACCACTGTACATATTGAATTTGCCTTTGGACAAATACTAAGGTCACACTCTATGTTTGGCACTGTAGGATATGTAAAGATAACTGACAAGACCTTTTATTCATTTATTGATTCAACCAGTGTCCTTTGGGCATCTGCCATTTGCCAGATACTAAGGATACAACCCAAGTCCCTGTTGGAAAGGCAGATAATAAACCACAGCAAAGGTGTGATAGATGTGACGATCAGAGATATCCAAAGGTCTTCAGGAATGCAACAATAGCTTATGTCAACAGCATCTCCTGTCTCCACAAGTATCTTGAGGCATCAGAATGGTGACTCAAATAATGAAATACTACATGACACAAGGAAGTCACTGCACCTGCCACTAATGTTTACCAGAGTCTGGTGCTCATCAGATCAAAAGGTGTGAAAGAAGACTGGGAAGGAGGGAAGGACCTGCCCTTGGAGTCTACTCTTGGCGACAGTGATGGGACAGGCTAATTCTAAGTAGAGAAACTCTAAGCATAAACAGGAAGCAAAATCTGCTTTGCTGGGAGCTCGTGGCAATCACAATAGCTGCCATGTGAGCAGTAGGTATTCTTACCTCAATTCATACATAATTGCCTGAATGCTCGGAAAATTTTTCTGAGGTTTTTATTATTTTGCTTTTATTTTGAGACATGGACTTACTGTATTTCCCAAGCTGGTCTTGAACTCCCTCGGCCTTAGTCTCTCAAGCTGCTGGGACTACAGACAAGTGCCACCACCATACCTGGTTTATGCTATATTAGCACCCCATTAGAAACAGCATTAATTGCTTTCATCACTGCTATGATAATAATACCAGATTAAACAATTTAAGGAAAGTAGGGTTTGTTTTGGCTCCCACTCTGAGGCGTGGTGTGGTGGAAAACATGATGGCAGGTGCATGTAGGAAGGCTGGTCACATTGCCAGCACAGTCAGGATGAAGAAAGAAGTGGAAATTACTGCTCAGCAATTGTCTCCTTTTCATCCAGTCCAGGGCCTCAGACCATGGAATAATACTTCCCACGTCTAGAGTGGGTCTCCCCATCTCAGTTAACCTAACCAAGAAAACCTCTTACAGAAATCCCAAGAGGATCATCTATTCAGTGATCCTAGACCCTGTCAAGTTTGCAATCAATATTAGTTGTCATGGGAAGTTAGTAAGATGCTTAGAACCCACAATTTGCCCAAAGCAAACTATGGTGATTTTAATGAGAATGTCCCTGTAGGCTCATTTGTTTGAATGCTTGGTCTCTAACTGGTAGACTGTTTAGGAAGGATTAGGAGGTGTGGTCTTGTTGGAGGAGGTATGTCCCTGGGAGTGGGGCTTTGAGGTTTCAAATGCCCAAGCCAGGCCCAGTCTCTTTCTCTCTCTGCCTAGTGCTTGTGGATCATGATGTAAGCTCTCAGCTACTGCTCCAGCACCATGCCTGCCTGCCTGCCTGCCACCATGCTCCCCACCATAATGATAATGGACTAACCCTCTGGAACTATAAGCAAGCCCCCAATTAAATGCTTTCCTTTGTCTTGGTCATGGTGTCCCTTCACAGCAATAGAACAGTAACTAAGACATCAACCAACCAAAAATTGCAGAGCTAAGAATGGAAGTGGGTCTGCAAACTCCAGAATACCAAACACCCTCCCATGGCAGGAGTCCCCTGGGGGTTTTATGACTTCCCTTCTGCTTGCTCCTACTGCCCTGGAAAAGTTGTCTGACCCGTAAACATCACATATGCCGCTCCAGCACAAAGTGAGTGAAAAGAATCCCTCCCTCTCTTTCCTAAGCCCCAGCTCCTAACTTCTCCAAAGCTTTGTAAGTTCCAGTGGGTGTAATTAGCAGACCTGCCTGTCACGGTGAGCAGTGAAGTTACTTTTCTTCAGTATTTGATGCCAAGTGAAAGCTTGGCTGAAAGGCTGACTGGTAAATGCCTCTCTGGGGAGAAAGAGCTGTAAGATAGCCCAGATCTATTGGCAGATACTAGAGCAAAAGAAAAAAAAGTCCTTAGAAATTCTGGCTGGAGGGGTGGGGGGCGTTCAGGTAGCACATAACTAATGTAGTAAATGCCTCAGTGAACCTTGACAATAGCAATTTGAAAAAAAAATTCCTGTATGCTTAGTTTTGTTTCATAAACCCCTTCAGCAAGGGGGTGAATAAAGAGTTCTTGCCTTGCTTTGTAGCCAGTAAATATTCAGAGAGCAACGCATTGTCAGTTCCTCTGAGACTGACAATGTCAACTTGTGGGATAAGCAGTTGCCTGGGACTGAGGTTCAGGGTGGTCACTTCTGATACTGGTGCGAGGTATGTGCCTTCTTGGGAGGCTATAAAGCAGGGTTGTAAGTGCCCAACCCTAATATACTGGTCATTCTTTAACAAGAAGAGAGAGATTTATCTGACCCATGAAGGATATTCACCAATACCCAGTGGGAAAGGGGCATATTTCAGAGAGCCCATTCAACATGATAATGTTCTTGGAGGTTTGAACTATTGCAATCAGTTGCTGGGTAAGGTTGACTACATTAAAAAAAAATGCCTAGAGGCCATCTATTTGGGCGCAGGACATTGGGAGAGGATATAAGTTAGGGAGGAGGGGCAGTTATAGAAGGGAAATAGACACTAATAGGCTGGTGGTCCTGAGTTCTATAAGAAAGCAGGCTGAGCAAGCCATGAGAGGCAAGCCAGTAAGTAGTACCCCACCAATGGCTTCTGCATCAGCTTCTGCCTCCAGTAGAACAGGTTCCTGCCCTGTATAAGTTCCTGCCCTGAATTTCTTCAGAAACTTACTACAATGTAGAAGAGTTAGCCAAATAAATCCTTTCTTCCCCAAGCTTCTGTTTGTAATGCTATTTCCTCATAGCAATGGTAATCCTAACCAAGACAGAGTCCAAGCTCGGCAGCGTGCGTTCAAGACTCGGCACACTCTGGCCCTGGCCCTTCTCTCTCGTCCTTCCGCACTCCTTCCCTGAACTCATCTACACAGAATTCACACCGGCACCAGACAGCCCCCATCTCCGCTCCTACTTCTCTCACTGAGTCAAACCACTCAGTTCACCAGCAAAGCCATCCTGTTCTCGTCTTCTCCCTGCCCCCCGCCCCCATCTAGGGAAGACATTAAATCATCTCCTGGGGTCAAAATTAGATCTAATTCCCACCAATAAGCTTTGGCAGCTCTGCCACCCAAGCCAAGAACTCCTTCCCTGCCTCCCTCTGTGTTCTTCACTGTCTACATTAGCAGTATTTCTATGCATGACTGTCTCCCCCATTAGACTGATAGCTCTCTGGGGAAAAGGCTTTCTCATCCCCATCTGCTCCTCTTCTCCACCCTAACTACTCCCTCCTGCCAGCCTCCCCCAGCCCTGGCATCTGAGTGCAGGGCATGCTACCCAACAGACACCCTAGCAAAGCTCGTTGAATAGAATCCATTAATTCTGCCGCGTGTCTTTAGAACTAGCTGTTGGAGTCCTCGGGGCTGAGAGCGAACATTTCAGCTAACGCGATGTTGGAGGAGAACCTCTGCTTTTGTGGCCGCTTCCGTGTGAGGAACATTGTGCTCCTTTCCTTCCCCCCTGCCTCTGCTCACCTCTTAATTAACTGAAGGGTGCAGGCGAAAGCAGCTGCCAGCTTTTTCCTACGGCTTTCATACTTCCAGTCAATTCTGTCTTCCCCATCAGTGCTGTCAATACCTTCAACGAGACGACTCGCCTTTCCAGTTAAGGTTCATGGGTCCTGGGATCAGACTGTCTGGGTTTTTAATAGTCGGTGTGCTTAAGGGGCACTTGGAGTGATGTAGTTTCTCTTTCTGAACCTGTTTCCTTGACTGTGAAATGATGACTGAAGGCCAGGTTGGGGAGGGTGGGGACTCAGCTGGTAAGTACCAAGACCTGAGTTCAAACCCCAGAATTCATATTTTGTTTTTTTAAAGGCATAGTGGCATACGCTTACCACGCCAGCTCTGGGGAAGCAGAGATAAATAAATCTTGAGGCTTAGTGACCAGCCAGTCTGCTGAGAAAGCATGACACACATAAATAAATAAATAAATAAATAAATAAATAAATAAATAAATAAATAAATAAATAAATAAATAAATGGATAAATAAATAAAGTAGAAGGTCCCTGGAGAAAGACACCTTGATTGGCCTCTGACCTCCATATGCACCTGCATGTACCCCCACCCCCCACCCACATACATGTACACTTGCGCACATACACCCAATTGATACTACTCGTTTGTATTGTTTACATGTGGTTTGATATGTAGGGGGATGTGCACATGCCATAACATACATATGTGTGGAGACAGAGGAAAAACTTTACAGCTCTTACCTTCAATATGTAAGTTCTGGGGATTGAACGCAAGTCATCAGGCTTCTGCAGCAAATGCCTTTACCCACTGAGCCATCTCAGCAGCCAAATGCTACCCACTCCAGAGAGAGAGATATTCCATGGGTCTGTTTAGTGAGCAGGGTACCCTGGGATTATAAACCACAGCACCATGGAAATCAGGACATTTGCACATATTGCAAAGTTCCCCGCTGTCTCCTTTCAGTCTCGGTTGGTTATAAACTGCATGGGAAGATGTATGCTCCCCTGTGTGCCCCTGGCTCCCCAAACCACAGGAGGACCATAAGAAGCTTTGTGAAGCCGAGCCTAGCTCTGGAATTCTGCAGCAGCCAAAGACTGCAGCCTTTTCATCAGGGTCTGGTGGAGAACTAATGATTTCCAGCCCCACAGACCTGCCCAGAAAAGGGCTTGTAGAGGGTGGCTGGGAGAGCATTCTTTATTCCCAACATGCTCCCGCCACCCCCACATACACACCCACAGTCTCCTGGGCTCCTGTGCGTCTCTCTCTGCTTCTCATTGCCTGGGTCGTGTCTGAGCCACGGCTAGGATTTGTCTGTGCTCTCAGGGGTGTGAAAGGTGATCCACAGAAATAAATTGCATTGTGTTTTAGGTCTGTGGCAGTCTGCCTTTGTAATTGTCTCGGTAAGGGACTTCATAACAGCTTGAGGGCCTTCATGTCGGAGGCAGGGACTCTGTGGCTTCCAGATAGATAAACACTGCAGTCAAGTGCACATTCGGCTGAGGGAGTTGCAAAGTGGAGGTGAGGATGGAGCGACTGATTCTGTGAACCAAGTACATTCCCCAGCCCTTTATCAACAACAGCTTGATAGAAACCAATCAAAGGACGAAAGGAGGCTGTTCTTGTTTGTTTTTAATAACGGCTGGAAAACCAAGGCTTGTTTAAGCCAGCCTCTGCCAACATCTTCAGCTCCTACCAGCCCTGTGCTTAGATGAAAGGGGAAGTTCAAAGGGCCACTCAGGAAGAAGGAGGCACATGGGGGAGGCAAGAAGGGACCCAGAGGGGTGCAGTGAGAGGCTAATGCAAGGATCTGCAGGGAGCCTGAAGCCTGGAGTATTAGCTGCTTGTGCTGTTAAAAGGTGAGGACCACTGGTGCAGAGGGAAATTGCTGTTGTGGGTGTGGTACTGGTGGGATACAGGCTGACAGGAAAGTCAGGAGATGGCAAGCTAGTTTTCCCAAGAGGAAGGTTCATTAATAGTAGAGAGTCAGGGCCATAGACATCCCCTAAGACCATGACCTAGAAATAGCCCTATCCCCCTGACATCTGGGCATGCATACATATGTGCGTTTACAGAGACCAGAGGCCAGCTTCATCTGTGAATACATCCACCTTTCTGTTTTTTTCTTTTTTTTCCTTTTTTTTTTTTTCTTTTTTTAGTTTTTCGAGACAGGATTTCTCTGTGTAGCTTTGCGCCTTTCCTGGAACTCACTTGGTAGCCCAGGCTGGCCTTGAACTCACAAAGATCCGCCTGCCTCTGCCTCCCGAGTGCTGTGATTAAAGGTGTGTGCCACCACCGCCCGGCTTCTATTTCTCTTTTTTTCCAGGCAAGATCTCATAGTTACCCTAGGCTGGTCTTGAACTCATATGCAGCCAGCATTGGACCTGAATTCTTGATCTTCCTGACTCTGCTTCCCAAGAGTTAGAATATGGTTTCAAACTTGCTAGCACATCACACCATATTTGCCATTGTTGTGCATTCACTTACATACTCCTTTAAATAAAATTGTATCTTAAGTTTATTTAGAAAATGAAATGTACCAAGAAGTAGAAAAGCTAGTTCCACTTACCAGTAATAGATGGGAACCATGAAATATAACAAACCACATCACACCGTCTACCATAGTAGTCAGAATTCTGAGTCTGTCTCTTGTTCCTGTTTATTTTCTCTAAAATAAAGAAAGCAATGGGCTCTCAAAGGGGTTGAAGGGACAAAAATGTTTGCTGCCAAGTCTGAGGACCTGAGTTCAATCCCCAAGATTCACATAATAGAAGGAGAGATCCTAGTTCCCACCTCTAAGCACCACAATGAGGCTGTTTGGATGTGAGATGTCCCCCCAAAAGCTCATGTGCTTGAACATCAGGTGCCCAGCTACAGGTGCTATTTGGGGGAAATTGTGGAACCTTTTGGACACAGAACTTGGTTGCCAGAAGATAGGGTCAGAGGGACAGGATAAGAGGCATACAGACGGGTCCCACCCCCTCCCTCTCTGTTTCCAAGTCAGCCTCAGAGGTGAGCAAGCTGCTACATGCTCCTGCTACCACCCAGAGGAGCCACTCTTACCACCATGCTTACAGCCACTAAACTTTCCCTGCCCTGAACAATAAGCAAAATAAATTCCCCCTTCCGCTAAACTGCCTTTGTCGTGTGTTTTGCTCAAAGCATAAGACAAGGACCTGGAAAACATTCTCCTTCCTTAATATACTCTGCCTCTCTACACCCTGTCTCCTTAATCCCCGGTGTTTTCATCTGACATAGTATGACTTTATATCAGTATTAGCAAACATTTCCTTCATTTTTCCACATCCAGAGGCAGCTTCACCTCCCTAGACTCATCTAGAAACACACATTTATGCTGAAAAGTCCGTTTTTCCCTCCTGAACTCCCACTAGACCTCACACACTTTCTGTCTTTTGTGGTCACTCTTGAGACCACCTTAAAGTCTGAAAGTCTCTTGTGAGTAAGATGGAAGGACCTCCTGGCATGCCAGCTGATGTGCCAGGAAATCAATGTATCATTTTATTCATTCATAATTTCAACTTTGTAAGGTGCGTCTTCTTAGCCACGTTACGGAATCTCATAAATCAGTGTTAAACTGTTTGAAATGCAGCACAAATACCTCTATATTTTTCTACATTTTTAAATGCAGCCAATATCTCCATATTTTTCCAAAATACCTAGCATGTCACCCTTGTTCATCATTAATGCTGATTTCTCTAAGTGAGTGTGTCTCAGTACATTTCTGATGCTGTAACAAAATACCACAGACTACATAAATTATAAACAATGATAGTGTATTTCAGGTAGGAAGTCCAAAGGCATGGCAATAACATTTAGCAGGGGCTTTCACACTGAGTTATCCCATGGTAGAGGGTAGAAGGCAAGCAAGATGAAGTTGGTCAGACTTACCCAGTACTTTAGTCATGGCATTAACCGACTCACAATCATAGCTAATCACCTCCTAGTGTCATCACTATGTCAATTAAATCTCTGTAGGAGTGTTGGAGGGGATATTCACATCATAACAGCAATATCATCCAGTCCTCATTCAAGACCAAAAACATGTCACCAAAGTGCCAGGCAAATGCAGAGAGCTGAGCTCATTCATTTTGTGCTTAACCACAAGCATCAACTCAATTCCTCTTATTGGTTTCTTTTCATCTCAGCCTGATCCATCCCTCTGAGCCACCCTGTCCTTCCTTCCTGGAAATAAGCCTTGGACTTGGAAGTCCTCCACCAGCTTTCAGCCAAAGTGACTCTTCCAGGTTCTCAGAAAAATCACAAACTCAAGAGATAGAACCTCCAGAAGTCAAACCCATGTCTCTCCACACTCTTCACCATGTATCTGCGGAGAAGCATGCAAACATGATTCTTGGGCATTGCTAAATGCCCACAGAATCAGCCTGGACCTTTGGAAGAAATTTCAGAGGACCTGGAGTCATCACACAGTGATCATGGACCTACTCTAGATATCATGAGTGGCATCCCATGGGGATGGCTTGACAGTGGCTAAGAGTACATAACAAGGCACCCATTTGTCTTGGGGAGAGATCTCCACTTTGTTGAGAGTAGAGTCTGAACACCTGGAGATGAGTCCATGTTTCACATCCATGAATTACAGAAAATGAGCAGGAGCAGAAAGGGAGACAGTGTTCAGTCTTTGCTCTGCTGCTGCTCATTATGAAACATCAGGCAACAGTTCTACTTTCTAAGGTTTGCTTATGAATACACCTTCCCTCAGTCTGTCAGGGGGCTGCCTTGTTCTTTTTAATAATGAATATTTCTCTTGCTCACTCGCTAAATTATATGATCCCCTTATAATGATTAAGATGAAGAATGCTATAATCAGGAAGACATGCATTGCAGCCACGATTCTACCATCTTCTAGTTCTGTGATAATAATGTCTCATTAGGTTGATATGAAAATTAAGCAGATATAAGCAGTTAGCATAGAGTGTGTATTACATTACCTCTAAATTCTTCCAATATGTTTAGCATGGCACCTTGTTCTTCATTAGAGCCGATTTCTCTAATTTCCTATCTCAGTCCATTCCTGATGCTATAATAAAATACCAGAGACTAGGTAAATTATAAACAATGAAAGTGTATTTAGCTCATGGCTCTGGGGGGCAGAAGGTTCAAAGACATGACACTATCACCTAACAAGTGATATTCATTCATCTGAGAATAAATTTAGACAAACCTAAGGTAGGATCTCTGGAAGATGCCAAGTTTAGAGGGAAGCAGTGTGGGAAAGGTGGCTAGTTAGATGGAAGAGACCTAGAAGGGGTTCGGAGTATAAGGCTACAGCTATGTGACCAACCAATATGTATAATGACAAGGGAGAAAAAATGGAAAAAAATATTGCTGAAAGAGTGTCCTCTTAGAGCAGAAGGAGAAAAGGGATAGTACATTGGAAAGGGCACAGTATGAGAGTCTGGTGGCTCTCATTCTACACTCAAGGCTGCTAGGAACTGCCTCTGGGACTTGCACTATTCTGACTGCTATTTGTCTGTCACCTGTGTTCACAAAGAAGTATGGGTGTCTGTTCAACCATCCCTGGCTCTTCTGTGTAGACATCAGTGTAGACAAATTTCTAAACAGTCTTAGTAAATAAGAAACACAGAGCCAAATACAGAGGGAATAGCCAAAGAGATCAGAGAGTCACGACTATCTCATCTTACCATCCCGCCACTGTTGCTTCCCCAGAGAGAGTGGTGGGGTGGTAAGATGAGGTAGTCGTGGCTCTTGGATCTCTTTGGCTATTCCCTCTGTATTTGGCTCTGTGTTTCTTATTTACTAAGACTGTTTAGAAATTTGTCTACACATCAGGAGTTCTGAGTGGACTCCAGATCTATTGGGACCCATTCCTGCTCCAACATGGGAGACTTTATTGACAACAGCAAGAGAAGAAGAGTCATGAGGAGGGGCCTTCAGAAGAGCATTCATCTTGGAGATGGGTCATAGGTTCAGGGTCCTCACTGACCACAGAGTCTAAAGGTTTCGAGGTTAAGGAAAGATTCATTGTAATAGTTGATAATAACTGGCTTCCATAAGATGTAGGAAAATAAGATTTATTTAAAGTGGTTGAGGAGTGAGTGTGTTTTATACTCAATGATAGTTGAGTTGTTAAGTAAGATGTATATGGACTGTTCTTATGTTGGAGGGAAGATAAAGTAACTGTAAGATGCTGTGGCAGTCTGACATGCAGACAGAGTTATATTCTGCTGAAGACCATAACTTCCTGTCCATTTCAGACTCAGCAAAAGAGACTTGTAAAGACTATGTCAGAGAGACACCAAGCTGTTCCATCTGATCTAGTCCTGGATTGGTCTATGGCTTCAGAGATGTAGGAGTTACAAGCACACTAAGCTTAGTATGCAGGGGTTGGCAAACTTTCTCTAAGGGCCACATAGCAAATATTTTAGGTTCTGAGAGCCATGCCATCTTTGTCATAAGTACTGAAGTTCACTGTTGGGGACTGCAAGGAGCCCCAGACAAATAGGCATGGCTGTGCTCCAGTTAAATTTTATGTACAAGCCCAGGCATCTTGGATTTGCCACCTCACCATAATCTGCTCACACTTGTTTCATGTGTGATGACTATCAGCAAATGTGTCCTCATCACTGTCCTCAGCAATGTCCAATTCTATTGGTAACTCCTCCCTATTGTGGAAGGCTGTGATGATAAAAGATATATGTCCACGTAGGTGATGGAGTCCTGTACTCTTGAAAATGCATCTCCAGGTGACAATGCTCTCAGTTACTAAACTTAGTCAGCAGAGACTGAGGACAAATTTGTAGAGCATTAGACTCTTAAATTGGCATACACCGAAGAGCTACCAAGGTAGAAGCAACTTTTGACTTCCTCTAATTAGGAAGGGTTAATGAAAATCAGCCCCTTAGCTAGACAGATAATTGCTAGGGTACCACTGAAGAGACAGAAATGTCAAGTGGGCAGGAGGCACAGGCCACCTTGTCATAACTAACTAGAATGTACACTGTGATTTTCATTTAACAAGTACTTTGTTAGCTTCCTTGTCAGAAGATGCAAAGGAAGTCTTTTCTTATACATTCTGCTTTAGTGGAGGGACCCAGTGATTATTATGGGTCATCGGCACCTTGGTTGAAATTTAATGAGAGCATAAACAAAGACGAGACACTTGTAACACAGCTCAGAGACTCAAACAGAAGGTCCAGTGGAGCTTTAATACTGCTCCAAATGGCTAAGCTGAGAACTGTGGAAGAGTGAAGGGATATCTTCAGAAAGCGGCTGTCACATTGTGCCCAACCCAGGAGGAGGTGGACAGCAGAATGAAGCAGAGAGGGATGGCTCTTGGAAACTCTGAACCAGGTGCCAAGGCATAGGGTACAGGTTATACACTGAGTGGAGATCTGACATAATTGCCACTGAAGTCCCTTTATTTTGCTTTATTTTTTAATCTTTTCTCCACTCTAACAATTTCACACACATACACATTAATCATATATGTCCCCTACCCCCTGTAACTGCCAGACACCCCCTACATATTGCATCTCTCTTCCATCTCCATGACTTCCTGTCTCTTCCCCCCTCTTTTTGTAACCCACCAGGTCCCATTAGTGCTGCCTGCTGGAGTGTTGCTTTGATGCTGTGCAGGCAACCAAAGATTCAGTGAGTCCACGAGGGCAACATCCATGTCATGTCTGGAGCATGTCACAACCCTTGCCTCCATCCTCTGGCTCTGAGATTCCCTCATCTCCCTTTCCCCCCAATGCTCCCTGAGTCATGAGAGAAGGATACATAGATGGTCCATTTAGGGCTGAGTAAAACCCCTTCAAAATACAAATTTTCTGTCATTTTGAAATCTTCTATGACTCATTTTGTTGGAGCATTGTCTTTTGGCAAATACCCTTTTTATTTATTTCTAGCCTTTTGTCAACAATGGCACATATAACTTGTCTGGAGATGTTACTCTTTGAGTGCTCTGCACCCTCTTAGAAACCTCAACAGGACCTTGGACTGTGGCTGAGTTCATTCTTCAGCTCCACAGAGGCCATTATATTAGACCACAGATGTCAGATACACAGGGAAGAACAGCTTTGTAGCAACAGCCCACAAATGACTTTGTGAGTCCTGGATCATTCTAGAATGCCTCCACTTGGAATTTTTTATCTCATTTGAGGCAGGTCTTGCTATGTAGCCCTGACTTGGCTGTGTGTGTGTGTGTGTGTGTGTGTGTGTGTGTGTGTGTGTGTGTGTGTGATATGTGTGAGTAGGTACACTCTTGTGCTCAGGTAAATGTGTATTCACATGCATATTCCTAAATCCCTGTCCACCATTCTTAGATAAGATCTCTGTGGTGGTTTGAATGAAAATGGCCCCCATAGGCTCATAGAGAATGACAGTATTTGAAAAGCTTAGAAAATGTGGCTTTGTTGAATTGGTGTGATCTTGTTGGAGGAAGTGTGTCACTGGGGTGGGCTTTGAGATTTCAGAAGTTCAAGCCAGTCCCAGTGGCTCTCTCTCCCTTCCTGCTGCCTGCAGATCTGGATGTAGAACTCTCAGCTACCTTTCCAGGATTGTGTCCTGTGCACTGCCATGCTTCCCACCATGATAATGATGGACTAAACCTCTGATGTTTTGCTTTATAAGAGCTTCTGCAGTCATAGTGTCCTCTCACAACAATAGAAACCCTAACTGAGACAATCCCTCATTGACCCACAGATCACTAGTTGATCTAAGCCAGCTGACCAGTAAGTTTCAGGCTTCCTTCCACCTGTCTCTGCCTACTAAGTGCTGGGATTGCAAACATTCACCATCTTCACATGGGTTCTGGACATCAAACTTGGTTCCTCATGCTTTAAGGCAAGCACTTCCTGACAGTGTCATTTCCATGACCTCCATATGCATTTTTCAATATTCTTGACAGTGAAGAACATTCCCAATGGAGCCTCATGGTTAGAATTCACAAGGTATATGATATTTGCTGACAAGGAAGCTGGGACCTACAGATGCCGATGGCCAATGCACAGCATTAGCTAGGGGCAGATTTGGAATCAGATTAAGTTAGTTTCCTCTATATCCATAAATCTTTATAAAGTGCAACTTTTCACACACACACACACACACACACACACACACACACACACACACACACACACACACACAAACACACACAAAACTGTTACTTCAGGATCATGGATGGCTGGTTGTTGGTTGCTTATATGTCCAACTTGTGTGCAATTATTACTAAGAGCAGTATCCTAGGGCTGGGCAAATGGCTCAGTGGTTAATAGCTTTTGCCTCTCTACCAGAGGACCTATGTTTGGTTCCCAGCACCCACATCAGGTGGCTCACAAATGCTCCTGACTCCAGCTCCAGGAGATCTGATGCTCTCTTCCAACCTCAGCAGGCACTTACACATAAATAAATAAATAAATAAATAAATAAATAAATAAATAAATAAATAAATAAGCCTCTATCAAGAAGGCAGAATCCTTATAAATTACTGGTTGTTTATTTTTATGCTAGAAAACTATTGCATGTAGTTAATAAGAGGGAGTTAGTACAGGACTCGGAGATAATATCCATGCAGGTCTAGCATATTTCTTAATAGATAAGAAAAGGGAAATAAAACTGCCCATCACTGCACAGCTCTGAGATAACTCTGTCCACATGTTGGCACATATCATTTTAGACCCGTCATTCATATGTTGTTTTTGCTATTTTATAAGACAGGTCATGATTTGTGTGATGGTTAATCCCAATTGTCAACTCGATGGGATTTAGAATTACCATGGCAACAAGCTGTTGGGCATATTCATGAGGTAGTTTCTAGACTAGGAGCTTGGAGATAGAAAAACACACCCTAGCTATGGGAGGCACCATTCGATGGTCTGGGGTCCTGGTCGAATAGAAAGGCCCCTCGAGCTCCTGCCTTCATGCCTCAAGCCATGATGAGCTATATCTTCAAACTATGAGTCAGAATAAACTCATCATTCTCTATGTTGCCTTTGTTGGGAAGCTTGACACAGCACTAAAAGTGATTAATTCTATCCCATGTCTGCTTTTCCATTTCTTAATATCCATTCAATATCCACAGATTGGATATTGAATTGTGGTAACAGGCAGATACACCCACAGAGCCAAAAATGACTGTGTGATGATACATGGATAGAATATATTAAAATGTATGTAATAGCATATTGTTCTTGGCTGTTTTGGGAAATCTGTGTGTTTGTAAAACAATAGTGAGAAAATAATATCCAACCCTAAGGCTTGTGGGACATTTAGATGGTAGAAGACTCAAGATCCTACAAGTCACTACAATGAGTTCTTCCCAGGGCAGAGGAGAGGCTCAGGTAACTATTTGACTTTCAAGCTTAAAGACTGGAGTTCAAATCCCCCAAACCCATGTAAAATACTGGGCAGGCATGGTGGCCTCCTGTAATTCCAACCTGAAAAGGTAGAGACATGGGATCCTCAGAGCAAGCTAGCTAGTATGACTTGCCATATCGGTGAGATCTGGGTTTGACTAAGAAACCCTGCCTCAATGTATAAGATAAAGGAGTGATCCAGGATAATTTCTGGCATCAACCTCAAACCTTCACAGATACATGTATCCACACATATGCAAACAGGTATATGCACATATAAAATGGAATAAATATCAATAAACTGTTTCCATTTTCAACCATGTTGCCACCTGGTTCCCTTGGTCGGGCTGGATCAGTGAGGCAGGACATGTTAATGGCCCCAATTAGTTTAGTTTAGTGGCAGGTGAGACCAGCGCTTTGATAGATGAGTGGTCAGGCTTCCTGGGCTGACTTTCTGGTTGGAAGTTGAGCACCACCAGATACAGAGACATTATTACTTGTGGGTCCTTGAGACTTCCCTGCCACCTCCAGGAGCAAGCAGATGTGAGATTTTCTGAGGGTAGCAGTCACTATTGAGTTTTCATCAGGAAAGAAAAATGAAGCCATCCATTTAAACAACAACAACAAAGGGAATGCCCAGGACAGCAACAGATGCAGAATGGAGCTGGGAAGCAAAGCGCCCAGATGTAGGTCAGGGTGAACTGGGTTTGTGTGAGCTGGCGATCAGACGTTAGCAAGAACTCGGGGCAACACCATTCAGTCAGTGGACAGAGGCAAGCAATGAATGGACTCTGGTGTTCTTATGGGGAAAAATAAGTACATCGAACCCCTTCTTCAAACAATCTCCAAGAAATAAATTGCTTGGCAAATTGTTCGCTTGAATGGAGGAAATCTCAGGGTGATCCAGAAATTCCTAAAACATTAGGTTTTCCTTATGCTACTGCAGTATTTAAGACGTAGGGATGTTTTTGCAATGTCGCCTTAGCATGCTTTTCAACCTGGCCTCAGCGGCTTTCTGTGGAGCTGAGCGTCTGCTCTCTGCCTGGGTTGTGATTTTTCATCTGCTCGGAAGTGTAAAGCTGGGCTGGAGGTATGGCTCAGCGGGCGAGGTGCTTGCCTATGTTGTGTGAGGCCCTCCAGCACGAAATAAACAAGGCATGAGGGTGCACACCTGTAGCCGCCGCATCTGGGAGGTAGGGGCAGGAGGGTCAGGAGTTCAAAATCATCCTCAGCTGTATATCAAGTTGAAGGGTAGCCTGCCTCAAAAAGAAAAGAAAAGAAACAGATGGATATCACAGTACTCACTGGAATCTCAGTTCTAAGGGCTGGAAAGGTGGTTCGGCAAGTAAGAGCACTGGCTGCTCTTCCAGAGGACCTGGGTTTGCTCAGCACCCATGGGGAAGTTCACAACTGTCTCTAACTCAAGTTCCAGGGGACCCAATGCCCTTTTCTGGTACATAGACATGCAGGCAGGCAAAACACTCATAAACATAAAATAAAATAGGTCAGGCGTGGTGTCACCTTTAATCCCAGCACTCTCGAGGCAGAGGCGGGTGGATCTTTGAGTTCGAGGACAGCCCGTCCCACATAGTGAGTTCCAGGCCAGCCAGAGCTACGTAATGAGACTCTGTCAATAATGTAATAATAGAATCTTAGTTCCTGATCATATGAACTGGATCGTTTCTTTATCTCTTTGAGTCTAAATACCCCAGTCTTATAACAGAGATAAAGGCATGTACATTTCACATTTGTACTAACAATTAAGATCAAATGAGATGCACAGAAAGTTCAACAGAGAACCTGTAATATGGACAGTCCTTCAGAATGGCAAGATTCCGCAGTTTTACAAAGTTTTATTCTGTGGCAGGTATTACAAGCATATAGATGTGTAAAGATATGCTCATCCCCACCAGAGAGCTGGAGTCCGGGTTGTGTGCAGACAGAGAAACCAGCTGTAGCAAACATTTGGGGGACAATGGTCCAAAGCCCTCCAGGGGTAAGCAGGGTGGCTTCACTGTGGAGGCAGCAACTGGAGGCTTTAAAGGATGAAAGGGACTTTTGAAGCAGGGTAAAAGAGTACAATGACACAGATAAGAAAGTAAAGGACTCAGCCGGGTGGCTCAATGGTTACTGTCAGTCTTAAGCTGCTTCGGATGGGCCAGTATAGCGGTAAGGTAGGACTGTGTTTATATACATGCATTTATAAATATTTTCAACAGGATCTAATTCAGACATCGCTGAAAGATTTAAACACTCCCCCTCAAGATCCCAGTAATAGCTGGGTATTGTGGTACACATTGTAATCCCCATACTTGATAGGCAGTGATAACTGGAGGATCAGGAGTTCAAAGTTATATTTGGTTCCCAAATGAGTTCCAGGCCAATTTGGGATACATGAGACCCTGTCTTTAAAAAAAAATCCAACTAAAATTAGCCCCCAACGCCCGGTGTCTTCACTTTGTTACAACCTGGCTTTGGGTCGATGGTTTTACCTGTTGCTTAACTAAAATGAGAACTGTACATTGAAATCTGTCCATTCGAGGGGGTATTATAGGAATCCTCTGGGGTAATGAAGGGTCAACTCAGAGACAGTCATCATGAGGACTTGAGAAGCATGCATTGCTGGGTTCTTCCCACAGAGACTGTCTGTCTGCCGGTACAGAGCTGTATCAATCACTTTTCCTGTTCCTAGGACAAAATACCCCAGCAAAGGCAACTGAAAGAAAGGGGGTCTGTTTAGCTCACAGTCTGAGGATACAGTCCATCGTGATGAGGAAGGCATGGTGGTGGGCGTTTGAGACAGCCCATCACATCGCATCCACAGTCGGGAAGCAGAGAACACTGAATGCTGGTGCTCATCTCCCTCATCCTTTCATTCCATCCAGGACCTCAGCTTCTGGGATGATGCCACTCACATTAAGGATGAACTCACCTTAATTAACCCAAAGTAGAACCTCCCTCAATGATACGTCCAGGGGTCTCTTTCCATGGTAATTCTAGATCTCATCAAGTTGATAATCAAAGTTAACTCTCCCTAGGACAGAATGCAGGACTTTGCACACCCTCTTAGCAACTCCCAAGTGGCATTGCTGTGGCTGGTTTAGAAACCACAATGATCCAGAAAACCTCTGCTTTACACCCAGGCGAATGTATTATTATTTTTACGGTATTATTGATAATTGCTCGAGGACAGCACCAGTGTTTAGAATGTTTCATTCCAGTTCTAACCAGCTTGTGGAGTTGAACAAATGGGAGACACAACACTGCCCCTTACAACCCCTGCTCTTCTGTAGCCCCGAGAGGCTTGCCCTGCAAGTGTGTGTGTGTGTCAATTTGACTGGCCTGTGTGTCGATCCTGGTCTCATTAGAGATGCATAAGGATGTTATCAGAATGAGTTAATGTGGGTCGTTGGAAGTAGACTGGGTCTTTTTCTGGTTTCATTTTTTTCTCAGTAATGAAGTCTAGTCTCCTAATGGGCTGTCCCTTTTCTTCTGCCACTTGATGTCCTTAGTGCATCCTCAGTGTGGTCGCACTTGCTCTTACACTTCGACAGTGACCTTTCCCAGTGTTCTCTAAGACCCTAAATGGGCTGGGCCTTCAATTAGTGTGAGAGAAGAGATACCTGTGCAAATTCAGCCAGATGCCTGCTGTGACATCTGATATGGGTTGTCGGAGCTGTTAGAATAAAGCTGAGAATGTGGTCTCTCTCCCTGGAGCACTCTGCATTACCCAGACCCCGATGCTGCCAGCTACCCTTACCTCACGGAGATTACAGCTGTCTCATAGGGCTATGTTCCCTCCATGCCACTTGCCTCCTACACCTTAGCTCCTGGCCTCTGTCTCACCTCACTGTGTCCTCTGAACTCTGCTCTTTGAACATTCCTGAAGACATGCTCACTCCAATCATGCAAAGAGTCACCTTCCCCCAGTCATTAAACATCTGAGTCTATTTGTTCTTTGAACGTGAGAGAACTGTATTCATACTGGTTCCTTCAGGCCACAAGGCTGGGAGACCCTCACTGGCCTCATCAGGAGTCACTTGACAATTGTCTTCAGTGTTTTGTGGGTGAGGCTGGCATTCCCTCAACCCATAAATCTGCTGTCTTTCTGTGAGAGTTCCCAAAGTAGTGTTCTAGGACCCTATTCACCCTGGGTGATGTGTTTTTGAAAGAAAGAAAGAAAACTGAGTTTGTGATTAGCATTGCAGAGACACGCAGAGAGAAACAGACAGAGATTGAGACTTTATACTAAAAAAGGAGTTTCTAGACTGGGGAGATGGCTCAATTGGTCAAGTACCCACCTTTAAAGGATCAGGACACGAGTTTTGATCTCCAGAACCACTGTAAAAACTAAGGCACTTGTAATCACTGAGGCCCAGGTCCCAGTGAGAACTTGTTTCAACAAATATGATTGTCAGTACCTGAGGAATGACAACTGAGGTTGACTGTCTAGGTGGGACCTCCATTTGTCTCGGTAGCGCCCACATTACTGATACCCGTTTACCATGTCTGAGCGAAGGGCTGCGGATTAATCCCCTTATAGTAATCAGCATACCTGGAAAACTTACTGACATCGTAGCCGTTCCTGGCGAACTTACTACCAACGTCACTGTTCCTGAAGAACTTACCGACGTCACCGTTCCTGGAGAACTTACTGACGTCACCATTACTGACGTCACCGCTCCGTGTGTTGAGTTCTGAATCCTCTTCGACCCCTCACCTGGTGTCCGAAGTTTCCTTCCCGGGTTTCGGCACCAGTTGCTGTCTAAAGTTACTTTCCCCGACAGGTTTCCAGTTGCGGCGCGCTCCTCGGCCAGCGAGGAAGAACGACCACCACGCGAGGATTCTTCTCAGATCACACTTTATTGGAGCGCCTCTTGGTTAAGGGAGAGCGGGAGGTGAGGGGCGGCTCTTGATTAGCGAGAAGTGAGGGGCGGCCCCGAGGACTAAACTGCAGCTGCTTATATAGGGAATCAGGCAAACGTGCCGTATTGTGATTGGGTCCCACCAGAATGCTAGCACGGGGAGCCACGGGATAGGCTGAGGACATAAGGCCAATTACCATACTCGTGCATCATAGCCAAATATGGAGTTGTTTACAGCTAGGCTACCAGGAAGCCAGCGCCATCTTTGAATGGCGGCTCCCTACAGTTGACCTCTGGCTCTAAACACACATATGCACATACACACCCCTAAGATGAACACGCGCGCGCACGCGCGCACGCACACACACACACACACACACACACACACACACACACACACACACACAAGGGGCTTTCTAGCTTCATCTTCATAACACACAAAGTCAAAAGGTGTGTCAGCCCTGGCACCTGCTGTCGAAGGCCATGCTGAAGACAGGCAGTGCCAGTGTGTCCACCTTCACAGAAGGCCCCCACACACCCTGCACTCATTCTGTGGTGGCCAGCTTGACTCACTCCTGTTACACGCTGGGCTGTAAACATGGTTGAATAGCCCTTGCTGTCCTTGACAGTTCAGAACTCTGTAGAGTTTGGGAGCTGGAGAATTGCTTTAGAGCAGTGACCACTCACTCACTCACTCACCCACTCACTCACTCACTTTCTTTCTTTCTTTGTCTTCTTTCTCTCTATGTCTGCCTTCTTTTCTCTCTCTTTCTTTCTTACTTCTTTTCTTCCTTTCTTTCATTGAAATTTAGAATTCCGTGTGTGTATACATACAACGTCTTTTGATCAAATTCGCCCTCCATTCCCATGCCTCCAGACCCTCTCCCATGTCCCCATCACTTTTCCCTCCCAACTTCACATGCTCTATCTGTTAAAAAATCCACTGTGTCCTCTCAGTACTGTGTGTATGGACATGGATGTATGGCCATCCACTGGAGCATGGGAAGCCTCTTAGGGGCCTGGGGAAAAAAACCTGACTCTCCTTCCCCTGACAGCTATCAATTGCCAATAGCAGGCGACCTCAATTAGGGATGGGACTTCCTAAGCCACTCCCCTGCCCACACTGGGATTTGGGCTGGCTCGATCTTATGCAGGTTTTGGGTGTGAGTCCCAGTCGCTCTGAGTTCTTGTGTGCAACAGCCCCATCCTGTTCAACAAATACTGTGTCACTGAAGATATCCACTACCTCTGGCTCTTGGAATCTTTCTATCCCCACTTTTGGGATGATCCCCGAGCCTTGGGGGAAGAGAGGGTGACACTGATGTCCCATTTAGAGCTAAGCACTCAACGGACACTTATTATCTGCATGTTGACTAGATATAGCTCTCTATTAATATCGATGAATACTAGAAAATGTGCTGGTCTGTGGTAAGAAGATAATAACTTGGGGGTCAGTTTAACACTATGTCTTTTTAGGAGAATAATAGTATTCGATTCTCCCTTAGGACCCAGCCATTGAGGATTTGGGCCTAGTTAGTGGTATCAGGCATGACTGGAGCTTGCCTTAAATCCAATCAGAAAGTGGGTAGGTGCTCCCATGACATCTGTACCACTGCTGGACCAGGTACCAGGCCAGTTGTTACTATAGCTCTCAGAGTTCACATCTGGGTAAGACTGCTGATGGCTTTTCTCCCCAGTAGGGTGCCTAGAGCCTTCCAGAACTGTGAAAGCTAGCCAGTAAGTGTGAAGCCTCCAGCTGGTACCAGCTTGATTTACTTTCAATTCCTGTGAATCAAGTATGTGCTCTCTTAAGCAATAGGGTCTTATCATCAAGTTCTGTAGGGTGACCAAGAGCAACAACAATAGCCTGTAATGTTATTTACAGGGGGTCTATAGGGACACTCTGATAATTTAGAAGCTAGTAGTAACCCATACTTGGAACTGGGTTTTTAGTTGATTTAGTTATAAAATGGAATAGTATTTTTAGTTGAATACTATTACATTGTGTATATGTAGCATATTTTCATTAGCCACTTATCACTTGATGGATATTTATCTAGGTTGTTTCTATTTCTTGGCTATTGTGAATAAAGCACCAATGAACATGGATAAGAAAGTGTCTCTATAGTAGGATAGAGTCCTTTAGAAATACGCCCAGGAGTAGCATAGCTGGATCATATGATAGATCTATTTCTAGCCTTCTCACAGGGGCATTCCAAACACTGCTGTGAGGGCTGAGGATGCACCTTAAAGGTAGAACACTTTCCTAGCACATCCAAGGCCCTGAGTTCTATAGCAAGCCCTGTAAGGAAACAAAACAAAGGGCCTCTTGACAGATACTGGTAAACACCAAAATCACACAACAGCTTCAACAAGGCCCCATACCAGACTGTACCCAGTGCCAACCTGAGTAAGGATGTCTAGGACCCACTGTATTTTTCTTAATTCCTCAGATTTCATGTACAGATACTACATTTAGAACTAGGATCTTAACAAAACTCTTCAAATTTTCTTGTGCCTACAGATCATGTGGGTATCTTCATAAGGTATAGATTCTGATTAAGTGGGTCAGCAATGGGGACTTCTTTTTGTGTTGTTGTTCTTTTTTTTATTTTACAATACAATTCAGTTCTACATATCAGCCACGGATTCCCTTGTTCTCCCCCTCCCGCCCCCCCTCCCCTTCCCCCCAGCCCACCCACCATTCCAACCTCCTCCAGGGTAAAGCCTCCCCCGAGGACTGAGATCAACCTGGTAGACTCAGTCCAAGCAGGTCCAGTCCCCTCCTTCCAGGCCGAGCCTAGCAACCCTGCATAAGCCCCAGGTTTCAAACAGCCAACTCATGTAATGAGCACAGGACCCAGTCCCACTGCCTGGATGCCTCCCAAACAGATCAAGCCAATCAACTGTCTCACCCATTCAGAGGGCCTGATCCAGTTGGGGGCCCCTCAGCCATTGGTTCATAGTTCATGTGTTTCCATTCGTTTGGCTATTTGTCCCTGTGCTTTATCCAACCTTGGTTTCAACAACCCTCCTCTTTCTCGCTAATTAGACTCCCGTAGCTCCACCCGGGGCCTAGCCGTGGATCTCTACATCCAGATCCCTCAGTCGTTGGATGGGGTTTCTAGCATGACAATTAGGGTGTTTGGCCATCCCATCACCATAGTAGATCAATTCAGGCTGTCTCTCGACCAAGCAATGGGGACTTCTTATATATCAAATCTGTTGGTCTCAGTTGGCAAAGCAAAGTCAGAGAGTTTGGGGCCATGTCTGACTCATTGGCTTCAAGGAATGTCAGAATAATGCTTGCCTTGCTCTATTTATATATACTTATCTATGTATATATACATATGTATATATAGATCGATATATAGATATACATATAGATATATAAGCTTAGAATGAATTATTCCATTTTAGAATTTACTTGTGTAGGAGTGGGGGTAAATGTGACCTCACTTGCATATGGAGTTCAGATTCAACTTCCCACGTTCTACCTCAAGTGCCAGGTACCATCCACTTTATCTTTTGAGACAGGGTCTCTCATTTGCTGGGACCTTGCCAACTAGGCTACTCAATCCGCCCAGCAAGCCCCAGAAATACTGCTTGCCTGTGCTAACACAGAGCTGGGATTGCAAGAGCATGCGACTATGCCTGACTTTTTCATGTGGGTATTGAGGATTGAAATCAGGTCCTGATGTTTGCACAATAAGCACTACTGACTGAACCATCCCCCTGGACCTAGTATTTACTTTAGAAACACAGATGATATCAAAGATATTTCTATAAGAAAGTGGTGACATAGTATCCCCTCCCCCAATATTCACTTTGACATGGAACATCTTATGTAATGGAAAGGATTATGTTTCCAGCCAATGGAGCCTCATTTCACCTGGTGATACCCATGGGATTCTCTCTTTGTGTGTTGTGGTGTGAATTAGAGAAAGGTCTTCATTCATCCTCCCCCAGTGATGGCTTAAGATCACATAACTATGAAACAGAGCAGCCCATACACTGGAAGAAATACTTCCATCTGTCTATATAAGTGGTGGGCAACCCTGAGAGGGCTGTTGTTTGATTCTGTCCTAAGTCGTGATGCAGCCTCTTTGCAGGTGGAATGAAGCAGCCAGCCAGGTCTAACTGCCGAGTTATATGAGTGGACTGAGGCGGTAACTCTCTCAATGGCTTTTTAATTCGAGGCATGAAGTTGGAGAGGCGATGAAGAAACATTTCCAGGGCTAGAAATTTCCCTTCAGGCTGGTCATTTCTCTGAACTAAAAGGTTCACTATGGTGAACTCCTTCTTCTAGGTCCCCATTTCTTACAGTGACAGAGGGTGGAGGGATCCCACAGTCTCTGGTTCGTGTCCATTTCTAGGCTGTGTCCATGGATTCTGATCTTGGATGGGGCCCCAGGAGTGGTAATCAGAAACAACAGCCAAACCACTCAGATGATGTTGATGCCACTATAAAGAGATAGAGTATGCCCTTCTCTGCTGGGAGATGGCTCATTTTCTCATGAACCAGCCTAAGAACCAGCTAAAACTAGAATCTGCACCAGATTTCTGCCACACTTAGAAGGAGACTCTTGTGTGTTTTGTTGTAACAGAGGTCACCTAGGATGCACCAGTTCAGGACCTCTCCTTATCAATGACATGTCCATTTTCTCACCACAGAGTGTCAGCAAATGTGTCTCTTCCTCTTTTAATGTTTTATTTTATTGTTGTGTGTGTGTGTGTGTGTGTGTGTGAGAGAGAGAGAGAGAGAGAGAGAGAGAGAGAGAGAGAGAGAGAGAGAGAGAGAGAGAGAGAGAGAGAGAGAGAGAGAGAGAGAGAGAGAGAGAGAGAGAGAGATGGGGAGGGGGGAGATCGTGTGTGTGCGTGCCTGAGTGCAGGTGCCCTTGGAGGCCAGAGGCATCAGATCGCCTGGAGCTGGAGCTAAAGGTGGTGGTGGGCCACCTGACATAGGTGCTGAGAAACTGAACTTGGGTTCTCTGCAAGAGCAGTTCATGCCCTTAACTGCTGAGCTGTCTCACCACCCCAAAGGATCTGTCTCACTGCGCATTACATGGGAAGGTGTGAAATGGGGCCACACTTGACTGTTTTTAACCGCTGAGGATCTCACTGTAGCTGTGATGAGGAACTTGGAAAACTAAAGCAGCACTGGATGGGCACTGATCCCAGCACTTTCCTCGGTCAGGAGGATGAGACAGGAGGATCATTAGTTCTAGGCCAGCCTGCATTAGACAGTGGTGTTCTACCTCAGAAGCAAATAAACAAAAAAAGAATTGCAAACAAGAAAACACTGAATCATAAAGAAATGCTTGGATTACCATAAAATCTTTCTGTTCTGCTGCCCCAAAATGGATTCTCAAAAAACGAGGGGTGTCCCTGATGAGTGCAATTAAACACACACAGCAAATTCTACTTCCTGAGTGGCTGGGGAGATGGCTCAGTCAGTAAAGTGCCTGTCACTTAAGCATGAGGACCTGAGTTCGATTCCCACACCCACACAAAAGTCAGATGGAGAATGCTTATGATCTCGGCTCTGGAGAGACAGACAGGTGGGTCCCTGGGGCTCACTTGTCAGACAGCCTAGCCAAATCAGTGAGTTCCTGAACAGTGAGAGACTGCAGCTCAAAAAGCAAAGTAGACAGTGCCTGAGAAACTCCAGTCAAGACTGATCCCCAGCTTGCCTGTGCACTTACACACCTGTGCAGCACACCCCTGCCGTGTTCCCCCCCCAAAAAAAAATTCTATGGCCTATGCACTCCTACTCATAAAGAGAAATTTGAGACTCCTTGGGTTTGAAAATGTGTACTAGTAACATAATAGTTACACACCAATGTATAGATTCTACACAATATTTCACTATTTTTAATATTCACACTTTGCCTATGTCAGGGCTGTTGCTTTTCTGGAAATTGTTGTAATTTATTATTATAGTACCCTTCCCTGTGGCCTGCAGGATTCTCTTCATTTCATGGTTTCTTTCTATGAGCACTGACTATTGCGAGGCCAGGGCCAGGCAGAGGCTGCTGGACACAAGCCTATTGCCATGGTAAGCTCAGGGCAGGAAGCAGTTGATTGGTCTCAGTATGGAGATGAGCTTAGAAATTGGCAGGTCCATGTTAGAATGTCAGTCAGTCTGGGGGACCACTACAGGAGAATGGGTGTATGAATCTTTCAAGCAAGACGCAAAGTGAATGTAGAAATGGGCACCATCATGTTGACAACATGTCATTTAAAACATTGGGCACAGCCATTAATGAAGTCTCCAGTGTGGGGACACGAACATTGTTCTATGTAACACTCACACCAACCAAGGAAATGTTGCTGCCATTGGTGGCCCATCATTTCAGATGAGCAGGGTGCTGTGAGGTTTAAAACTCCCCTGTGATTGAGCATGGTGACATATGACCCCAGACTGGGCTATTCTTGTTCACTGTATAGTGTGGAAAACAATTTACAGAATTTCAGCCACTTACCCATCTGGTCCCCAAGAGAGGAGGGGTGTACTGAGTGTGACACATTTGGTTCCTTGAACGGCCCTTCTTTGCTCCAGCCCAATGAGTCCACACACACATCTCCCAACTTTTAGGCCAGCACTCCATCGAGATCAAGAAACTCAACATCCTCTGGCACCATTGTGGACTTTTGGGAATGTACCACAGAGTTAAAGGCTTGAGTTCACATCCCAGCACTCCAAGGCAGACACTCTCACTTTTTCCTGATTAGCCCAGACATCCTCAGCTAGCATCTAGGAGGGAGGAAGATGTGGGCAACCAGCATCTGTGGCTAGGATGGCCATCATCAGAAAGGAATGTGATAGTGGGGCAAATGTATTCCCTTGGTTTCTAGGGTTTTTGTTTTGTTTTGGGGTGTGTGTGTGTGTGTGTGTGTGTGTGTGTGTGTGTGTGTGTGTGTGTGACACGCATGCATGCAAATGTATGTGTGCATGCATACCAAGGTCATGGAAGAGCTGCCAATGTCATTCCTTAGTTATCACTGATTTTTTTTTTTTTCTTGAGACAAAGGCTCTCACTGACATGGCTCCTTGTTCTTCTTACTGTTACAGTAGTTGCCCATTTGCTTTCTTGTTTACCTGTAAAGAAGTATGCCTGTGAGGATGTTTATAAAAATGTGGCAACCCAGAGCCTGCCCTGACCTGTTTTTGTTATCAGAAGCTCCTCAAATTTAAGGGGGAAAGGTCATTTCCTCCTTCCTAGTTTAAAACAAGTGGCTTGTCAATATTGAGGAGGTAGAGACCCCAAAGCTTTGTAAGATCTGTGAGGCTTTGAATGGTCAGGACTTCCCACTCTGTACTTCCTCCTAGCCTTTCCTCGCACTCCAACCTACCCACCTCTTCTTGCTTGGTTTGGTTTTCTTTTTAAAAAAAATATTATTAAAATAGTCTTATGTAACACAGGCTGGTCTCTGAATATGACCTTGAACCATTGATCTTCTTGCTACCATCTCCCAGTGCTGGAATTACAGGTATCTACCACCATATCTAGCTACCATCCAGCTCTTTAATTCTTCTCCACACCCTATTGTCTTTCTCCACTGAGTTATATTCTGCAGACCTTTTTCGTGCAAAAAAAAAAAATTGCAACTACTAAGCAGGACTATCCCTAGAGAATATATATTAGTTGTTCTGCATGAGTGTGCCCAGGCTCTCGAGGCAGCTCTGGCCTTGTGGACAATGCATTAACCACCACCCCTTAATGTGCTATTATGGGAGAGCAGCTGCTTGGCTTGCATGAGCACTTGAGTCATGACTGACTTACAAAAAGTGAGCACTAGGAGGGCACAAGGGCTTATGTTCATTCTCCTGATACAGCTCCTACCTGTCAGGCAGGTCCCATGGATGGGTGTTGGCTCAATACACACAACAGGATCCTGACACTCCCTGAGCTTTACTCAACACTGGGGGACCACACTGCTCTGTGTATCATTCAGCTCATCCCCTCAAAACCTCCATTTGAGAGAGGTTACCAATGGTGTCATTTGGAAATAGAGGAAACCCAGGCACAGAGAGTAGAGTTAAGTGCCCAAGTTTGCACAGTGAGCAATGACCAACGCTGGGGAAATTCTGAAGCAGTTTGGCTCTGGAGTCTGTGCTACTGTCCACTTCCTGCCTCCCTGCCTGCCAGCCCTCACTGGGTGGTCATGAAATAAAAGATGAATAAATCAACTGTGTCAGAAGAACCCACTGGGTTATTTCAGTTGAAACCTCACATCATTGACTTTCACTGTTGATAGAGGTCTTTGTCCTGTAAGATGGACTTTGTTTTCTAAATTGTGGTTTCCTTCTAGATAATTCCTTAGGAACTTACCAGTACCTACCCAAGACTAAATGTACAGTAGTTAGGGGAGTTGGTTGGCTGTGAGTGCCCCCCCCCCTTGACTCCATACAGCAGGGGCCTCCAATGACTCCCTCTTCAACAAAAGTGCTTCTGGAAGGTTCTGTGGAGCATAAACTCTGCACCTTGGTTATAAGACTCTCCAACACCATTTGAGGAATTATGTCCAACATGGAGTTTTTACAAACTCGCCCTTGGAGTAGCCAAGCCATGGAAACCAAACAGTAAAGGCCACTGTTTCAGCAACAGTGAGGCACAGACCAGGGACAGTTTTCCACAGCCATCTACAGCAGCCTGACAAATTCTTTTTGGGGGAGCTCTGCTCGAATGAAGCTGTAATTCTTGGCCTCACTGTAGAAAATAATTTCAGGATAAGCCAATAGGAAACAGAGTTGAAATTTCTTAACATGAAAGCTTAGCATAGATTTAAAGATGGGGTGCATAGCAATAGAGACACTTGGGGAAATAAGAGCACACACCCAAGTGTAGATATGGGCTTCTCAGGGGAGAGTCACAGTGTAGAGTTTTTAGTGGCTTCTGAAGTTATATCTCAAAGGGTTGTAGGGAGCCTTTGCTTGTTCAGTGAATGAAATCACAGGGCAGTTCCTGAGTGCATAGGTTCGCAGCTAATAAAATAAAGCCTTGGTTGATTCAGTTGTAGAGGAGGGGGAAATGATTTTACAAGAAAGGAAAATTTACTCTTGCTTGTGAGATTCCCCAAAACTACCAGGGCCACAGTCAAGCTCATATGCGCTTAGGCCTAAGCACAGTTCATTGCTATTTTAACATTCCTGTTTGGAAACTCCATGTGAAGTGAATATTGTCTCTTAAGTCAGCTACCTTCACAACATGCGTGCATATTGTGCTGGAATTCTTGATTCTCAGCAGGTGACAGGCTTCAAACAGACTCCTTTCCCTTTACTATGTCTGCTTAATTGTACAGGATACTGTTGATTCAAATATTCATATACCATGTTTATTCTTCTATTAGTTACATTTCTGTTGCTGTAATAAAACATCTGGACCAAAGCAATGGATGAAAAAAAAGGTTTGCTTAGGCTTATGGTTCCAGAGGAAATAAGAATCCATCACGGCAGGAAGGCATGGTAGCGAGTGCCAGACATGGTAGCAGGGACAGGAAGTTGAGAGCTCACATCCTGAGACACAAACATCAAGTAGAGAAAGCAGACTGGAAGTGGGAAAAGCCTATGAACTCTCAAAGTGATGTGCATCCTCCAGCAATCTATAATCTCCCCAGAACCTCGCCAAACAGTGCCACCAACTGGGAACCCAATGTTCAAACGCCCGAGCCAATGAGAGACAGTTCTCATTCAAACCACCATCCTCAGTCACACAGTTTTCTCCATGACACGTAGACCATCCCTAGAGATGTAAATGACTTCTTTAGTTACCCACCTGGATTTGCCATGCAGAGAAGGAACCAATATTGTGCTGAGTTGTCAGGTCATGGCCCTAGAGCAGTTCATCTGATTGTGAGTCATGAGACTACCATCTCTCTGACATCTCTGTCCACACCATCTTAGCTAAAAGCTCTATGTCATCTCAGGCAATCACAACAAACTTAGTACTGTCCACAGTGTACTGAGTCAGTTGCTTGATCTGGATAGTGAGGCTGGCAGTAAAAAGCCTGGATTCTATCATCTAACATCTGTGGCTCTGAAGCCCAGGAGCATTTGCTTGCAGGTGCTTTCCTGGCTGTCTGGCCCATCCATGTAATTGCCAACCACTACTCGTGAGCTCAAGTTCATTACTTAACCTTATTAAGTTCCAGTTTCCTCTGTGAAATGGGATAAAACTATTACCTTTGGCTTAAAGAAGTTTCAAGAATTGAAAAGTGAATTTAAGCATCTGTCTTGATGCCTCACACACTCTAAGTCTCGGTATAGGTAGCTGCTGTTAGCCTTTGATTTTGTTTTATTTGGTTTGGGGAGAAAAAAGAAACTTTGTATACATGTTTGTCTAGCCACTAACTAGAGATCCTCTTGCCTCAGTCTCCTGAGTGCTGACCTGTGCCAGCCGCTGTGTCTGAGCAGCTGCTGACACCCTTGTCACCATTATACCACCACAGCCAAGATCAATAGGGAGGTGTTCGCAAAGTGGTTCAGAAGAGATGCAACCCTGAGGGCTAAAGGGATGGTACAGTGCTTAAGAGCTTATACACACTTGCAGAGGACCCAAGTCCAATTCCTAGCACCCATGTGCTAGTTCAAATGCCTGGAACTCCAGTTCTAAGTAGGATGGGAGGAAAAATGAAGGTTTCTCATTTGAATTTGACTTCAAAAAAAAGAATGTACACATGGGGCTTTTGAATCAATGGAACATTTTACCATAGGAAACATTGGAGCCAAGCAAAGACACAGGCAGATGTACAGTAGTAATTACTACACGTGAACTGACCAAGGCTTGGTCAGTTGAAATGAATGTACCAACATGCCTTAGAGTGTGGTCTTAGAGAACCAACTTGAGTGTAGGCTTAATTCACAAGAAGACAAGACAGAAAACACTAGTTATTTTTGAGCAGGCTTAGTGACACAAACTGAGCCATGGCCCTGTAGGATTTGACAGTCCATCCATGCTCTGAGGGCTGGAGTATGTGTGAGGAAGCTGTATGCCACAATTCTTGAGAGGCAACAAGTCTGACCCATCACAGTGCTGCACCCAGTTAACAGTACCAATTGGGTGATGAGTAGGAAAGAAGAGTCTATGACCTTGGAGTGAGCTTGATGGAATGCCCAGGTCTTGACTTTCTACCATACAAGTCCTAACCTTCGAATAATGGTCCTTTACTATTCTCGAATAATACAAAATCTGTAAATGTGTTTAAAGTCCTTGTGATCTGGCAAGAGGAGATTGACCTGCGAGCTTAATGACTGACAGCAATGATTTTTGGATATTCAGGTGCCAAATTTCTGTATACCCAACTAGTGTGGTTGAAGGGTGGAGGAGGCAGGAAGGAGGAAGCCAGTGAACCAACCCATCAATAGCTAAATCTCCATTCTACTCTTGGGGCATTTAAGGTGAGAAGATATGACAGCAACACCCCAGGCTCACCTGGCTGGGATCACATGTGACATGAACCTGAACTCAGTGGTTTTTCTCCCTCCAGCCCAGTTATTCCCACACACCTCTGTAGAACGGTGCTTTGCAGAGGATGCGCCATTGAAAGATTTGGAATCCTACCTGGCTTCTTTTCCCTCTCTTTCTCATCTTCCTGAAAGTGAAGGATGCTTCTCCCCTTTCAAGTCAGCCACCCTGGAGACAGCCTGCAGCTGAGTCCCAGGTCCACTGCCCCATATGCTGACTGGGACAGGGATAATGGAGCTGAGCCTTCAGACATATAAAAGGGGCTGACTGTTTTGTTCTCCAAGCACTCAGGGACAGCCATTGTTTGGCCTTGTCGTCTCTTTTTTACTTTTTGTTTTGTTTTGTTTCTCTCATCTAAGGCTTTCTATTCCTTTTAGAGGAGAGGTGAAGGCAGAAGGAGGAACTGAGTCTCTGGCTCAGAGGCCTTGAAGAGTTTGGTAGGAAATATGAAATGACACAGAACTGTAATTCCTCATTGCTCTTGCCGCTTCCAAGCCCAGCTGCCAGGCCGCTTCTTCCCATCAAATGTGTCTAATATTGCTTGAGAAGCTGATCAGTCAATGAATCTTGAAGATGGAGCCCAGCATCAAAGAAGCCTGTCTCTGGACACCCCCTCTCTGCCCTTCCTCTCCTCTTCATGGGGAACAGAAGGCTTGGATTGCAGGAAGACCCTTTCATCTCAAATTGGCCTCTTTCCACTAGTGTCTTGGCCCTGGGGAGGCAGGGAGTACCAGTATAATATAAACTGCACTGTTGAAGATGCAAAATGTCAATTAATAACATTTAATATTTAAATATCATCATAGTTTGTGCTTTTACAGATAAAAACTATTGGTTTTGAACAACTAAAGCATGGTTTCTTATTTTATTTTATTTTGTTATATTTGAGACAGGAGTTTCATATATCCCAGGCTGACCTCCAAACTCTCAAGGTAGTCAAGGATAACCGTGAACTTCTGATCCTCCTTCCTCTACTTCCTGAGTGATTACAGGCATAGACCACCACACTCAATTTCAATTAAGAGTCTCTTTTGTGATAGTTTAAATCATAACTGCTCATTGAAAGACACGCCAAGGTCAAGGTGTGCTCACCTTGGGTAGATATATAGAACCAGCCTTTCAGTGTTTCAGAGATGATCATGCCCATGGTCCCTGCATCATGTCCCCTTAATCCTCATGAGACTGCCCTATGCATAGTTTCATTAGTACTGTTTGCCATGTTCAATTTTGCATCCTACAGATCTCAGTGAAGCTTTCAGTCTTCCAGGCCTTCTTCCTAAAGGAGTCTTCCTGGGGAGCCAAATTCTGCTAAGACATGTTTATTCGTTTGTTAGCATTTTCCATCACATCCCATTGGTTTGGAATTTGTGTTATGGAATCAGACAGATTTGGTGTATTTGTCACCTATTGCTACATAACAACCAGTTCCAAAGCACAAATGGCTTAAAACAATTATTTTTGGCTCATGGTTCTATGACCCAGGGATTCAGGCATAGAGCACCATGGAGATGGGTGGTGGTAGTGTGTTCCCCAAAATATTGTGCACCCTAATAAACTTACCTGGGGTCAGAGACAGAACAGCCACAATATTAAACATAAGAGGATAGGGAGTGGTAGCACACGCCTTTAATCCTAGCATTCCAGAGGCAGAAATCCATCTGTTCAAGGATACAGCCAAGCATGGTGACTCACGCCTTTAATCCCAGGGAGTGATGGTAGAAAGGAAAGATATATAAGGCATGAAGACCAGAAACTAGAAGCATTTGGCTGGTTAAGCTTTTAGACTTCTAGCAGCAGTTCAGCTGAGATCCATTAGGATATGAGGACTCAGAGGCTTCCAGTCTGAGGAAACGGGATCAGCTGAGGAACTGGCAAGGTGAGGAAGCTGTGGCTTGTTCTGCTTCTCTGATCTTCCAGCATTCACCGCAATACCTTGCTCCTGGATTTGCTTTTATTAATAAGACTCTTTAAGATCCCTGCTACAGAGATGACTTGTGTCTGTCCCCAGTGCCTGAGGTCTTACATCTGAAGTTTCCATGTGGCATCTCTTGTAAGTGTTGCCAAAGTGTTGGCGACAGCATCTCCACACAGCCTCTCTCCATGTGTGGGCTCCCTTACAGGGCCACACCTGGCCTTCAGGAAGGACGGCAGGTGAGGACATGGTAGAGAGCATGGCACGGTGTGGCTTTGTGGAAAGATGTGTTTACAAAAGAGGTAGAATGGTCAGGATGGAGCAAAGGATATGGAAGTGAAGCCCAAGCGAAGAAGGCAGCCATGTCTGACTAGTAGAATTTCATGAAACAACAGATGGTACAATTGCTGCTCCTTCCCTTGTCAGAGCTGTGTATCTGAGTGAGCATTGAGCCCAGGTTCTTCTGGGCCATTGGTCATTCTCAGACCCCACCTGCGTAAGCTCCATCCATCATGAGCCCTACCAGATGCTATGGCCACACAAGGAAGCCCTTTGACTGACAGCCCCAATAGTCCTGCTACATCTCTGTAGCATTTTCCTACCAACCTCATCTCTGCTGTCTGGGCACTTTATTCTTCCAAAGGCACTTTCAGCCAAAAGTCTACCCTGGATAGGAAAAGATACTTCATGGATGTCCAGCGGTTGTGCCCTCCTTCAAAAAGTAGAAGCAAAGGTACTGGTTTTTAAATACAAAATTAAAATTCTTCCCATTTATAATTGTCTTTTTTCCATCTGAAACATTTTAATGAGTCACATGTTTGCATCATTCACCCGTAAAACATGTTTTATTCCATGTTGTTAAAGGTTTTTAGGTATTAATTGGTGTGTGGAAGTGTCATGGAGTGTATATAGAGGTCAGAGGACAGCTTTCAGGTATCATCTTTCTCCTTCCATTCCGCCTGTCCCTAAGACTGAACTCAGGCTGTGACTTGGCAACAAGTGCCTTTTACTGCACTTTCTTGCCAGCCCATTTTCTTTCTCATGTATTTGTTAATCTTGCCTGTGTGGGGGCAATGTCTGATAGTACATACAGAATACACACATCTATTACTCTTTCTCTCCCTCTATTAACACAACACCAACAAGTACATGCCAGCATCTCTTCCCAGCTCTCTCTACTCTCTCCAGCCCAGCAATCACTCATCCATCCTCTGTCTCCATAGATGGAGCTGTTCTGGCCACAACAGTGGCATACAGCCCATGTTATTTTGTGACTGGCTTTTAAAACATCTCTATGTTACAACAGGGATCAGTATTCCATCCTTGCTTTGTGAGCAAACACTGTCCCATCATGAGGACATACCATGATTTGTATTTCCAGTTAGTAGTCGATAAACATTAGGGGTCCTTCCCACCTTCTAGCTATTATAAACATGGCTGCCAGACAGTCCTTGTCACACCATCTTCATTTCTATTCAGCATGTAACTAGTGCTGGAATTGCTGTGTGACTCAATAACTATGTTTAACTTTCTCAAATTGCTTTCTAGCATGGCTGTACCATTTTATGTGCCCAACCAAACTTTAAAAAGGTTTCATTTTCTCTACATCCTCATAGACACAGCCTATTGTCTGTTTCCACGACAGCCATTCCAGTGGGTGTGAAGTATTATCTCATTGTAGTTTTGATGTGTAAGAGTGCAAGTGACCCTTTTCCTGAAGCCACCTTGAGAATTTCCAATAGAATCATTGACACTTAACAAGGAGATCAAGGAAGAGACTGTGAGGCCTGAGGCTGATCCAAGTCTGTAATGAATGTCTTCTTTGTTTTCTCAATTGCATATTTCTTTAGAAAAATACTTATGTAAAACCCTTGCTCATTAAAAAATTCTGTCATTTAATCATTTATTATGTATTCTAGATAGAACTTCCTCATCAGATAAATGTTTGCAAATTTTTCTTCTGTCCTGAGAGCTGGCCGTCTTTTTACCTTCTTGGTGGAATCCATGCAGCCCACTTAATTTGTATGTTTGTTTAGCTGAGGTATCTCGCTGACTTTATGTTCAGTATTTACCTCTGCTTCTATCATTCACCTACCCATTCATTCACTTACCCATTCATCATCCATTATATGTCAAGTTCTCTGAGTGCTTGGGGGAATACACGAGGAAAGAACACTAGTTTTAAAGAAAATAAACAGATAATTAAGTAGAAGAACTGTGTGTAGGAGACAGGAAAACAGTTTCAGGTGTAAGAGGGAGGGTCATTTCATCTGTGGACAAAACCAGCCAAGTAGGCAGGAATCATATAATGAAGAAAATAGTAAACAGTGGAGGGGTTTAGAGTTTGTATCATGTGTAATTGGAACCATTGATAGGGGGAGGGTAGATGCTCCCCAATACAGGCATCAAGGCAATGTCAGTTCTGGTCCTGTGCTTCTGTTTCCGTCTTCCAGGAGGAAACATCGTCAGGTGGCAGCAGAGCTCAAACTGATAGGAAGTTGTGTTCTTTCCTCTCTTGTTGCTCTGACAAAAGCAAATGAAGGAAGGCAGGCTTATTCCATCTCACAGTTGAAATGTCCAGTCCATCACCCTGGGGAAGTAAGCCATGGCAGCCGGAATGTGAGACAGCTGGTCACGCTGCCTCTTCATACAGGAAGCAGAGATCCACAAAGGCTGATGTTCAGCTCACTTTCTCTCTTTTTACTCAGTGTGTGACACACACACACACACACACACACACACACACACACACACACACACACACACACACCTGGCCTAAGGGATGCATTATCGCATCATCCATGGTTAGCATGTGTATTCCTACCCCAGTTAACCATAAGTAGGCACTCCTTCACAGACATGCCCAGAGGTTTGTTTCCATGGTGGTTCTAAATCCCCTCAAGTTAACAAGATTAACCACTAGATCAAGTCTCTGGATAATTTTGTGGTCTCCCACCAAACAGGAGGAACTCAGCAGTCTACAGCTTTTAACTGTTAGAATTGCAGTTGACAGCCAATATAACCTACCTTCTCCTGAATCCACCTCATGAATTCCTAATAGATCTGTTGACATTTGGCATGAAGATGAAAGAAGAGAAGCCAAGCCTGAGGCTCATCAAAGTCTGGTTCTGAAGCTTCCACATCACACAGGAGCTGGGCATGCAGAATCCCAGACCTCACCCACACCTGTTGGATCCAAATCTGTATTTCAACAGGGTCCTCAAATGATCCAGATGCTTGTTCAGGCCTAAGGGACATGGATGGAGTTTAACAGAATATCATCAAGGGAATGTTGAGTGATTCAGAGGAATTTGATGGGCTTGATGAGTCAGAAGACAAACGGCGCTGTCATCATTAAGCTCTTATTATAGACCCTCCTGATTCCATTCTTTCTTTGGCTCATAGTGTATCTTCACCCACAAAGGCCCATGGAGTCTTCTAGTACCAGGAAGGGTAACTTCCTTTCTGTTTCCTTAGCCTTCCTCCTGGCCATCCCATAGTATTACAGCTATATCAATATAGATCCTTTCTCCCCCTCATGCTCTCCCATTTACCTAAAGCTCTCTGACTCTCAAATCGTCCCTGAATTATTTTTTCTTGCTTACTTTCAAAGGAAAAGCTATGTTCAGGTCTGGCTTTGAAGGCCCTCTCTGTTCAAGCCCCAGAGATCTTTTCCAGCTCTTTCTAGTTGCCCATTCGTGTGTGTGTGTGTGTGTGTGTGTGTGTGTGTGTGTGTGTACATGCCTTTGTTCACCAATTAGCAGGCCCTTCCCAGACTCCCTTTCCACCATATTTCTGTCTTTCACAAATGTCAAATCTCCCCCAGGGGTCTCTGTGCTGCCTAGGTCAGGATTTTTTTTTTCTAGCAGTACAATTTCAGGCACCAGAAAGGAGCTTCACAACCGTGGCATTAGCTTGTGAGGATTCCTGGCTGTCTCCCTCCCTCCTGTAGCACCCGATAGGGCTATAGCCACATAGTAGGGAGTTGGTAAATACATGCCTCTAAGTCTGATATAGACACGGAAGAGTTCAAAGATCCACAAGCACACAGTGCTCTTAATTTATTTGCTCTAAGGGTCTGTGCTTCAGTTCAGCAATTGTGTAAACAGCTTCTTTATGGAGCCAGCCATGGGGAAACAGCCTCGGATCAGCTGGGTGGCAGACACTGGATTCAGTCCAGAATTTTAGGCCAGAAACAAAACTGTAAATTTTTACCATAAGAACCCTGTCTTCTGTGGAGCCAACCTCCTCTTTGAGTATGTTTGGATGTCCCTTCTCCTCCCTGCTAGGTCACTCAGGGCCAGTACTTCTGAGGAGCTATGTCAGACAGACTTCCTGTTGAATCTGTCCCCCCTGAGCTTTGGGGTAGTCCAGATGCAAAATACTGGGGGCATTTGTCCCAGTTCTATGTAGTTTGCCTGATCTTGAAGACTGAACTACGGAAGTTTCTGAGACATTGCCACCAAATGACTCTTTGTATAAATGGGCTATGCTTGTAATGGTATAAAGGTAAGCAGACATGGAAGAGCGGACCCACTCTGACTGTACAATCACAGCAAAACACAAGTCCAGAAGAGCAAGCTGGCTAGCCCACCTCCTCAGTGAGTTGTCCCATCAGGAACTGGTGATCAGAGCATGAACGAGTGTTCAGAGTTCATGAATAGGAGGCTACACTTGAGTTAGCAGGCTCACTGCAGCCTCACTGAGGACTGAAGACATGCAAAGTTGGGGGTGAACTCAGATGACACTGGCCTGAACACTCATACCTCTGATCAACATGGCCCATAAGACAGTCTGCGCATTGGCTTGTGGGAAGAATATATTTGCTATCTCTTCTAAACTGGGCTCACTGAAACTGAGAGCATCTCCTCAGTCACTGAGATCCATGGCTTTCTGGATCATGAGCGTCAGCATTGGGTCACTATACCAAGGCCAGGGTTAATCAAGTTTTAAGGAGAAGAGGGTTGTTTGGGCTGATGGCTTTGGAGGTTCTGATCCATGATAGTTGGCTCTGGTGTTTTGTTATTGGCTCTGAGGCAGCACATCACAAGGTGAGCATGCTATGGAATGAAACTCTTGTTTCGTGGACACAAAAGACAGTGGAAAGTACTGGACTTTTTCAAGGACATGTCTTAGTGACTATGTCCCTCCCCGCAGGCCTCACTTCCATCACTCCCCAGTAGCAGCACCCTGGGGAGCAGGCTCTGACCACGTGTGCTTTTGAGGAACATATAAAATCCAAGCTACAGCAAACTCCCAACTCTTTTTTTCACCATAACCATCATGTTCACCATGGGTGTTGAATTATGCTTCTGCCTGGAAGAGAAACAAGAAACCTACTGAGATGCTGACAGGCATTAACATCTCCGTGAGTAACAGGCTCATGGATGTCCTAAAAGAAGTCTCTAGAACACAAACCCTTCTGTTATCAAACAGTCTTGTTGATCTGCCAGCTTCAAAATGCGTTTGGGTTTTTGCAAAGCAATCTGTTGAACGGCAAAGGCCATCTGTGCTAGGGATCGTGTGGGGAAGACGTTTGTGGAGTGACAACTAGTTCTTTGCTGGAGTTGGAGAACGGACATATTCCTTACTTTGCTCTCATCAAATCAGAGAAGTGATGAGTTGATGGGTGGTCTAGGAATACATAATACACGGGGAAACATAAACTAGCCTATTTTACACTACTGGATACTGGTTACTACAACCTGCTGGTTTGATGACCTTTGGAAAGATAGCATGGAGATCTTACCAGAACCTTGTGTCACCTTCACAAGGATGAAATGAAATTTCTTAATAAAACATGGAATTTTCAATTACTATCTCACCCTCCTATGGACTACTTGTTATCATATCTCAGGCTCCCAGGAGCCATCCTGCTATTCCTACCCTCCTCTACCTCTGACTTTAGGCCCCTTCAATGGGAAAATATGTTCCCATTGTATGTGAGAGAGTAACTCTAGTAGGTACCTTTTGGGCTTCTCATAAGAGGTGGCCCTTGGGTGGTCTCTATCAAAGTACCTAGAACTATCTACCTACTACACTGGTTGTTTGTGTATCTCATACAAAGATTGTGTGATACGGAACTGTTTGTTGGTCTACGGTGCTTTCTAGAAAATTTTTGTTAGATTTCAAGTATCTTCTCATGCTTCCTGCCCTCTTGTCAACTCAACCGCATGTTTACTGTTCAGGACAACCAGTAGCTAGGAGCTGAGTAAAGGATCAGAAGCTGGACCTCTGATTGTAACATCGAATCTGCTCATGAGGAAGAACATTACATTGGCAAGACATGGGCATCTCTTCTAGAGCCTCCTGTGTCCTGAGGTCACTTTACCTTTGGTAAGCCTTGTCTTCTGCTCCTTCACCAAGCTGAAGATGGATACTAGGGGATATACATGCTAGGCAAGTGTTCTACTTCTAAACAATACACTCAACTCTTTGTCTTACTATTTAGCTCAGGATGGTTTTGAACTTACAATCTTATAATCTTCCTGCCTCAGGTTCCTGTGTGCTGGGATTGCAGGTATAGGCCGTGATGCTCAGCCTAGTGTGTTTTTATGAGAGGATTTCTTTCTGTTTGTCTGTCTGTTGTTGAGACAGGCTCTCCTAAAGTCTAGGTCATGCTTGAACTTGCTATGTAGCTTTTGGAAAACTATGAACTAATTAATCATCTTGCCTCTGCCTCCCAAATGCTGAGATAGCATATGTATACAGCCATGCTCCATTTATATGGTGCTAGGGATCAAACTTAGGGCTTTGTGCATGCTAGGCAGGCATCTACCAACTGAACCACATCTCTAGCCCATAAGTGGGATTCCCCACGTTCATCTGGGGAGAGTCATACAGTTCATTATAGCTGTCTGCCATCGTTGTGAAGTCAGAGAGTGGTGGGCATGTGTACTAGTGCTAGTATGAACTGTCTCAATCATTTCCACAGCCTTTCCTAGATGGAAATGGCTATGGCCATGCCACTCTGACTGCATGGTCCCTGAAACCAATCTAAATAGGCAAATACCACTATGAGATGGGGGAAGTCAGGGAAGGCTACATGGTAGAGGCTGGAGGGTGGTCAGAAACTTGGGGAGCCGTTTCCTCTCCCTCAAAGCTGGGCTCCAGCAGAGTACATGTTCTTCACAACAGGGTTTGGGTCAACTCTAGACTGAATCTCTTCTACTGTGGCGTTGCTATGGGGAGAGGAAGGCAAGTCCTGTCATTCTTCCTGGTCTTTATATAAAGGATGCCTCCTTAATGAGCCCATCCCACAGAGTCTGGCCTTTCAGATAAACAATTGAGCGTCAGCAGCAGATACCCACAAGAGAACTGCAACAAATGGGGCCACAGTAAGTGAGTCCAAGTACAGTGGACCTGGGAGGTCTGAAGTTAGTGCTAATGAGCACAGCTCCTCTTCCGCCTTCCTGTCCAGGATTTGTGCTGCCAAGGGCACCAAGAATGTGTCTGCCCTACTTACTCAGGAAGGAACCATTCTGACTCTGCCCTACTCCTGGCAGAAGTGGTGGTAGAGCCTCGGTTAGATGTTTCCAGGTTCTTGGCCTCTTACCCTAAGAATTGAAAATAAGGGGCATATGGACTCAAAAAAAAGAAGCAAGACAACTATTAGTAGATGATGCAGGAAGACACTGTCAAGATTGACAGTAGGTCTTGTGACTGAGGGTAATCAAGAACCCCAGAGTACAGCTTGGTGTCTCTTTTGGGGGTTTTTAAGGAAGGATGAGTGGGTTATTAAAGGGAGTCATTTGGGTGGTTGTCTGTTTTGATTGATAGGTGGCTTAGTCAGAGTTTACTATTGCTGTGAAGAGAGACCATAACCATGGCAACTCATAAGGAAAACATTTAATTTTGGGTGGCTCATTTACAGTTTCAGAGGTTCAGTCCATTCTGGTCATGAAGGGGAGCATGACAGCGTGCAGGCAGACATGGTGCTGGAGCTGAGAGTGCTACATCTTGCAGTCAGGTAATAGGAAGTTGACTGTTACCTGAGGGAAGTCACACTGAGGGAAGCTTGAGAAAAAGAGACCTTAAAGCCTGACATACTTCCTCCAACGAGGTCACACCTCCTGATAGTGCCACTCCCTTTGGGAGCCATTTTCTTTCAAACCACTACAATAGGTTAGGTGATATAATGATTTTTCCTGCTGTACATGTTCCTTCCCATAATAATAAAATTAATCATTTGCATTTCCAGTTATTCATAGGCATAGGATGGTAAATAGTTCTCCCTAAAAGATGTCCAGGGGATAGTTTGCCTTGCTGCTCAAGCATCCAAAACTAGTTCAGACTGGATCCAGCCTTCTAGTCTATATACCCGGGTATATTGGGAAGACATTTGAATAGAAACTATCTAAATATGATTGTTAAGGGCCAGAGTATCAAAATGCCATCATGCCTTCAGATAGAAAAGGTGACGTGATATTCAAGTAGATTTGGAAACAGGAGCACTCAATAGGAGTTTCCATCCTGGTTCTTTTGGTATCTTGTTAATTTGAGGTGGGTTGTTCAATCCCTCTGAGTACCAGTCACCTAATTATCGAGAAAGGCATCACTGTAATGATACCCCATCATCAACTAGAGAGCAGGAATCTTTAAACTGTGACATAGCAATTCAAGTTCATGTTGCTTTTATCGTTATTAATAATAACAGCACATATCCTACTGTTATTAAAGAAGTGTTCAGCAGCGAGTAATTGAATTTGGGTATCCAAAGAAATAGGTATGTGTTATTACTTTGAACGATCAAAACCTCTTTCCTATAAACAAATATAATGGCATCCGTGTATGAAAATTCCATAACAAAAACCATTACTTTATGCTAACTTAAATAGTAAAAATTGAAAATGAGATAATGGGCTATATGTAGCCTCTTTCCAATTTCAACACTAAGCAGTCTGATGTCTATGCCTTCTCTGTAAGAGGAGAGGGGAGGGGGCAAGGGTTGTTACTCCCTCCTTAGATTTAAAAAGAGGAAACATTCCAGGGGAGATCTGATGCCTGGACACTAATGAGTCTCTATTCCTTTCTCATGAGAATCCCCAAAGCAGGGAGCTGGTTAGCCAATGGTGTGTCAAACAAACAAAAGCTTTTGTTTGAAGCAAAGTTGGAGAAATGGGATCAAGGTGGGGATGGGGAGAAAGCTCAGGTTCTAGTTCCTCCAGACGGGCGCCCTTCAGCAACTGCTTCTCCGTGCTTCCTCTGAGTTTGCGGATTAATCCAGCCTCGGGCTTGACCTAGACAATCCCAAAGGCCCCTTTCCAGCTTGGCAGACTGTGAAATTTTTCCCTGTACAATACTCAAACAGAGACCAATACAGAGAGGCAAAAAGGAATGCTTGCAACAGACTTGAGAGAGAAGCCATGATGCTTTCAGGTTGACTCCACTTAGTTTTGGGACAGCCTCTTGGGTCTTCTCAGTGCTAAGAACACAGCTCCTACTGGAGAAGAAGAGGAAGAAGGAAGTCATCTGTGAATTAGAGTTTTGTCCCCGTTTGCCCCCTACCCAAGGTACCAGCACAAGGAACATGAAAGTCTGGATTTTTGTGGCCTGAATTCTATTTTCTAATAGATGTCAAAATACAATGCTCATATATAAGGCTATAGGTAACAATGGGTGCACTGTCAGTTTAATAATTAGGGTGTCCCCAGGGAAAGGTACTCAACAAACCCAAGCTTTTGTGGGAGTGCAGAGACTGCTAAGAACTCCAGGATTGGGGAAGGCATTCACCCCACAGCCACCTGTGACTCTCAGAGCTAGAATTAAGCACCCCTACCATCCAACCAAATATTAGTCCCTCCCGTGGTCTGAGCTGGTGACTCTCTGACTATCCCGAGGAGTAGGGGTGGGAGTGAAAATGGTGTTCTGTTTTCTGGCTATCTGGGTGTGATGTCAGAAGGGAACTTGGTTCTTTCTTTGGACATGGAGGCCACCCGCCAGTCACACTGACAGTTTCACAAAGGAATGATGGATGTGGGCACAATTTAAGCACCTCAGTGAGTAGTAGGTCTTTGTTTCCTTTCACAACTGGAAGGAATCCTGCCCATCCTGGCTCCACTGTTATGCCAAGTCAAGTCAGAAGTGGTTACAAGAGACTGAAGAGCTACTATCTAGTTCTCCTCTGCCCACTGCCAACCCCTCCTGCTGGGCACTGCATTTAAGACAAAACAAAGGCAATGAATGGTATGTGGATTTTTAGAGTTTAGCTTTTGTATGTTATGAGCACAGAACACAGGTATCTGAGGACATCGGCAAATGCTTCCCAAGAGGGAGGTTAGGAGCAGCCATGCTGTGATGAGCAGACTGGATTGCTCAGTGGGAGAGGAGAGGAGCCTGGGAAAGAAAAGGGTGAAGGGGAGGACCCAGACAGAGGAAACATCCTGAGACATCAATGGATTGTTCTCAGATTCAATCCCTGACACTTCTTTGCAATAACACTCCTCCTCACCGTCCTCCTTCCCCTCCCCTCCTCCCCTTTTTCCTCCTCCTCTTCCTCTTCTCCCAGGCCTATGATTATATCATGTTCCTTCAGCTGGCCTTGAATCTCTATGTAACCAAGAATGGCCTTGAATCATTCTTGATCTTCCTGCCTCTACCTCTTAAGTGCTGGGATTGCAAGTATGGGCCACCACACCCCATTTATATGGTGCTAGGGATTGAACTCAGAGTCTCATACATTCTAAGCAGGCACTTTACCTATTAAGCTACATCTCTGGTCCCAAGAGTACATTTTTAAACTTTCAGACTTGTTTACCTGGGAAGAAGGGTAGACCATTTACCCAAACAAATCACAATCTTAAACATCTCTCTTCTTCCCTGACAGTGGGATTTCTGTTAAAATATATTAATTTTTAGAATAAAGGCTATATCCAGGTAACCCCCAATTGACAAATTTAGTTGTTATAGTTGTTTTACCTTCCTCCCATTGCTGTGAATTTGCTACTCTATACCTAGCTGTCACAAGTCATTTGGTGCTTAGGACTATAGTCTGTAAGGATCTTACTTACGTTGTTCCTTCGACTTTCACAGCAAGCCCATGTGATTTAAGTTATGAATGTTGTAGCAGCTGTATAAATATACTGCAGGTGCTTTGGAGAGATTGCTTACAGTTAGCCAGGCTGCTTGATACATAATAGGTCCTCAGTAAAAATGATCTATGGATGGTTAGTTGGATGGATGAATGGCTGGCTGGCTGGATGGATGGATGGAAGGATGATGGATGGATGGATAGATGGATGGATAATGGTCGAACTGATTTGAGTGGGTTGATAGCAGCTCTAGATTCCTCTAATATTTGATTATTTCCATTAATCCTAGCTTCCTCGGAGGTCCTGTAGTATAGATAGTAGGCATGTTCTGCACTTTCATACCCCTAGGCTTCCATGGACCTTGTCAAATGTTGTAGGCACAGTACCTGTGGTAAAATTCTAATGTTTTTGACTGACAAGATGTTCCAGCAGGTTAAGGTGCTATTAGCAAGTCTGACAACCTGATTTGGATCTCCAGAACCCAGTTGGAAGAGAAAACTGACTTCTGCAAGTTGTTTTTCAGCCTCTATATGAGTTACATTGCACAGATCCACAAAACAGTGTCCTCACCCATGAACACTGCTTATACAAGAGACAGTTTTTCATATCACAGTGACACAGCCTGTCACCCCAATGTCAACTCATGAGGCTGAGGCAGGAGGATCTTGAGCTCAAAGCAGCCTATGATACAGAGAGAGTCTGTCCCCAAACAAAACACCCTTGTGAATAGTAGAGAGGGACAGCAGAGTCCTTGACACTTTGCATCCAAGGCATGGGGCTGGGATGCCAGCATATGGGTTGTGAGGAGGCAGAGAAGAACCTACAGAAGGACCAGAAGGCAAACATGAGGATCCCATGTTCAATACCCACATCCAGACCTCTTTCAAGTCTTCCTAGTTCACTCTGTTGCTCTCCAATCTCCTTGGCAGCCTGGCCACCACTGTGGGCTCAAAAGTGAATCAAATGTTCAAGAAATCTGACTTCAGGGCCTTAGTTCTGATGAGCTGAGAAAGGAAGAAGAATGACTAAATGGAGGCACTCATTGTCAGATGAGGGGTCTCCGGAGGAAGAAATGGTATACTGAAGATGATAACACGGGGCAATTGTTTAAACAGCTGCCCTAGCAAGTGAGAAGGTAGAGAAGGTACAGCTCGACAAAACTAGCTGGAGCATTACCTCATCTAAGGAGATGAACTTCCAAATGGTTTGAGGAATGATGGTACAGCCAAGATAACTGGAGTGCTTTCAGCAGATGAGATAACATCAGGACACTAGGTTGAGAGCACAGGGGTGGTACCAGATCAGGCAGGTCCTGACAGGCTGTGGAGGGAAGCTTGGATTTCTTCTTGAATAGACAGAGGAAGCCTCTAGAATGTCCTAAATCCAGTAGGGTATAGTACCATCTCTGTTGGTTTGTTTTTTATTTTGTTTGTTATTTTTTTTTTTTAGTCTCCTGTAGCCTAGACTAGCCTCAGATTTGCTTAGTAGCTGAAGATGCCCTTGAACTTTTAATCTCCCTGCCTCTGCCTCTAAAGTTCTGGGTTTAGCAGTGTGTGTGTCTCCATGCTTTGTTGTGTGGTGCTAGGGGTTAAACCCAGGGCCTTGCATAAGAAAGGCCATCTACCAGCTGAGCCATAGCCCAGCACCACCAATATCTGTTTCCAGATTCTAAATGTGGTCCAGTTATTCTCCTTTGTGCCTTTCTTTCTTCACCTGAAAAGGGATAAATGTACTGATTCTGTCTCCTTTCAAGATGCTATGAGAATTTCAAATAACACCCATCACAATGCACCGTGTAACCATCTGGTAAATACTGGAATGACTGAATTGTCCCCTAACTGCAACAAGTCACCTTACACACTGTAATGTGCTGTACATTTGTAAGGTAGTATCAGTGGTTGTCTTTCCCACAATGCCCAGCTTCCTTCACAGGAGATTTCATAGGAATACTCTGAAGACCCTACAGCAATGAAAGATACTTTCACACATTCACGTGATTTGTTTAGTGAGCTGTTATCTTGCTTCCTCTATAGTACCAGCCTGTTCTGTGGCATTGGTCCAGGAAGTACTCTAGCACTTCAGTTGGACTCAAGAGTATTAGTGAACCCTAAGAAATTAAAATATACATACTGCACTACATAATCATCATGATCGTTTACCAGCTGTAGTTACCTGAACAGGGTCAAGCCAGCCAAAATCCAGAATGGATGAAGGAGATTATCTGCTGGCCCCACCCCTTAGCTGAGGAGCAACTGGCACTGAATAGCTGCTGAGGACAGGAGACTCGCTCTTCCTTGATGGTGTAGCCCCTAGTAGATTTCTCTTGCTCTACTGGATGGCCCATACCCACGCAGCACTATTTGGATTCAGTAGGTTATCAAAAGAAGAAGGAGAGGAAAAGAAGAGGAGTAGGAAAAGGAAGAGGAGGAGAAGAGGAGAAGGAGAAGACAAAGTTATGAAGTGAGGATGGGAAGGTATTTTGAGATACGGGGGAACTGGGGAGGGCAATGGGGAGTTTATATGATCATATCTTACTGAAGACATGTTTGAAATTGTTGAAGAATAAAAAATGAAATTAAAATGTCTGCAGAGAATATGATAGTTATGATGGAGAGCCAAGTCAGAGACTTTGCCTAGAGCAAGGTGCTTCTTGTTGTTGAAGTAGGTGGAAGCCTGTGTTCATTAGTCACAGGTCCCCCAACACCTGTGAAGGAGCTGTGAGCAGTAATACTGATGATGATGACAATATTAATAGCAGTGTGTGTGTGTGTGTGTGTGTGTGTGTGTGTGTGTGTGTGTGTGTGTATAAATAGCCCTTTGCCACTCTCCCCTCCCATTGTTTTCATTTATCCCACACTCTTGCACAGAGGTAGCGTGGGAGTGTTCTAATTGGGGAAATGACCATGAACTCCTTAAGCTGCTTGTGACTTTGCCTCAAAGTCACATCATTGGTGATGACAGAGGTAAAAGTGGGCTATGAAACTCCTACGTCCTGTGCCAGCACTAAGTCAAAACTGGCGCGCTCATGTGGATTGTAGAGAACAAAATAATGACTCTGAATCCCAGGTGAAGTAAGCAGGAACTAGAGCATTTTCAGGAGGTAAAAAACATTTGCCCTAAAAAGCCTTTCCCTCATCCCTCATTTTGCACCACAGTTTGCAAAGAAACTAAGCACAACAATTAGTAGGCACCAGGGCAAGAGATCTATGATGAGACCTGGATCAGCCTGCTGTGCTGGACAAACCTGGAAAGAGGGGATCTCAAATGAGAAGCTGATTCCATCATTTGGCCTGCATGATGTCTTAGTGGAGTTTTCATAGCTGATAATTGATGTAGAAGAGCCCAGCCCACTGCGGGCAATACTATCCCTAGGCAGTGAGCCTAGGCTGAATAAGGAAGGTAGCTAAATGTGAGCCTGGGAGTCCGCCACTAATCAGCATTCCACGACAGTCTCTACTTCAGTTCTCGCCTCCACATTCCGGCCCTGACTTCCTTCAGTGATGAACTAGTACATGGAAATGTAAGATGGAGTAAACTTTTTCCTCTCCAAGTTGCTTTAGGTTGCAGTCATAGCAACCTTAACCTAACTAAGACACCTACCATCATCGCTGTCATCACCAACATCATCACTATCATTACCACCGTCATAATTACCACCATCACTAATATCATCATCAGACATCACCATCATCATTATGGGCGTTCCTATCATCACCACCACCATCATCATCTTTTTTTTCTTTTGTTTTTTCGAGACAGGGTTTCTCTGTGTAGTTTTGGTGCCTTTTCTGGAACTCACTCTGTAGCCCAGGTTGGCCTCAAACTCAGAGATTCACCTGCCTCTGCCTCCCGAGTGCTGGTATGAAAGATGTGTGCCACCACTACCCAACTCGTCATCATTATTTTTATCATCATATCAGAAATAGCAATTTAGTAGTGGGTTTTGCTTACTTAACACAGCAGCTGAAGAAGGTAGAAACTATTAGTTTAAATTTTTATAGATAAGTGAACTAGAGCCACAGAGAACTCTGAAACTGATGTGAGCTCACACAGCTTTTCACCTAACCTAGGTGTTTTTGTCCACAGAACCGTTCTTCAAGCTTCTAGTCTCTTTGACTCTTTATGTTAATGGACGGCTCTCTGCGTTATTTCATTCAATTTGAACGCAAAAAGTGATGTGGCTCAGAGGCAGCCAAGTTCATTAGACTGAGCATGAATACTGGGCCAAGGGAAATAATGCCAAGTGCGAGCCATGTGACCTTTGCCAACAATCTGGCCTAGAGCCAAGCTTCTCTGCTGGTGAACAGATTAAAAATACTCATCTGACCCATCTTATATGGTGGACGTGAGGTTCCAGCAGGGTAATGGATGGGAAGACACTGTGTTTTGTGATGTTCTGCTCAGATGCGTGATGCTGTCTTCATTAATATTACACTCAGCTGCCAGTTTCAGGGGGTGTGCAGCTGCAGAGAAGCTAGCCTAGCCTGTGATGCCTCATTAGAAGCTGAGGTCGTGGATTCGGAGATAGAGAATGGGAGGAATGAGAGCCACCCTCTGCTGTTCAGGTTCTTGTCGCTCTCTGGACTCAGAGAGGCTTCCTGGCACCTTGATAACACTGCTGTGTGGAATGTTACCCTCCTGATGCTGTGCCTTGTCAGTGTCTGAACAGGATGGACGCTGAGATGAGGTGTGGCTTTGGAAAGTCGTCTTAGGATGGGCTCATGATGAAACAGATGTTTTCAGCAACAACCTTTCAGAAGTAACAATGACGATTTGTACATAGAGAGCCTCTTGTTTGCCCTCCCTAGCCTATATGTACGAGACACAGCATGCTGCAGTGGTACAGTGCTGTTTAGTTTCACGGGATGGATAGCACAGAAGCCACCTGCTGCCTAGTGAATACTCGGTGGATGGATTAATAACCCCCTTCCTTCACAGATATAGAAAACAGACCAAGAAAAAGTAGCTCCACTCTATCCATGTTTGTCCCTGAAAGTTTTATGTGAGCCCCCAAGGATTCTTGCTGCCATGGTCATGGATCCCTGCAGAGTTGACAGATGTGGGGGACCAGAATGTCTGGAGCCCCATGGAGGTGTGGCATCACCTCAGAGACCCCCTCCTTTCTATGCTAGCTTCCACCAGCGTTTCCTTTTCATTAGTTCAACTCTGGGGATGTGTGTGGGTCCTAGAGAGAAGATGTACCATTCATCTCTACATCCTCCAAAGACCTTTTCTCTCCCTGCCCCCAGCTTGTTAGAATATAGGCATGATTCCCCTCTCATCAGCACAGGATCTCGTAGCCCTCGAGTTACAGTGCCCATGACAAACCCCCGGAGCCTCAAGCTGGAGTTGAATTTCTGCTCAAATCAAAGAATTGCAGAATTGGGTGATCCGGTGTTGATAGAGTAAGGTGTGTGCCAGGATATTGGGGGGGGGGGGTTGCTTTTGCATGTTTGTGTTTCCAAGCTCATATCTTGCCGTGTTTATACAGTAGGCCTCGGAAGACTGCCAGACTCCTTGGCCCTTTTAAAAGACAGCACAAACAAGGTCACTGAGTTCTGAAATCAAGGAGTCAGTTGAAGAGGTTCCTTGCTATTCTTACCTTCTGATGGCTGTGTCAGTCCTTGGCAGCACTGGACTCAGACTTGCTGAGGAACTGGAGACATCAGTCTCTGCCTCTGTGTTATGTGGTGCTTTCCCAGAGGGTCCATGCAGCTTTTCTTGTCATAAGGACACCGGCCATATTGGGCTAAGGGTCTGCCCCACTCCAGTGTGGCCTCGTCCTATTTTATTACATCTTCAATGACCCTATATCCAGAAAAGGTCACAGTATGAGGTTGAGCCTTTGTTTATGGGAGAACACGGGTCAGCCTGTGCTTGTGGAGAGAGAGCAAGCCCGAATTCTTGGTGCTGTAAAGCTCAACTTCCCTTCTCCTCACTAAACAGGTGGAATACAATGCCCAGAGAAGGGATGAGCCTTGGGCCACACCAAGCCAAAATGTGTCAGACTGCAGGGCCAGTAATCCTGACTCTCCTTCTCTCATCCTTTTGGAACCCAAAGTTGTGATGTAGCCCCTGCTCTCCCAATGCCAGCATGGAATCTGGCATCTCTGGTTGTTCATGTTTGAGCTTTGTCTTCTCTGAGGAGGATCTCTTGCTCCAGTCACCTGCCCCCATCTCGACACATATGGCTTTGACACAAGTTGTATTATCTCAGCAGTCCTGGGCATGCATCCCAGTTTCCTCCCATCTGAACTTGCTCTGTCCCAATTCCTATGGCCATTCATTAACTTATACTGAGAAACGATTTTCCATCACACATGTGGATTTCTTTTTTCCCGGCCTATCACTTATTCAGAACACTAATACATTGGAGCTGTAGAGATGGCTCAGTAGTTAAGAGCACTGGCTGCTCTTCCAGAGGACCTAGGTTCAAGTCCCACACCCACATGGAGGCTCACAACCACCTCTAACTTCAGTCCTAGGGGATCTGATACCCTCTTTTGGCTTCCCTGGGCACCAGGAACATAGAGTACTAAATAAACAGGGGCTTTTAAGCATAAATCCTCTCTCCTGAGTGATCTCATGGGTGGGGTTTTAGGCATCTGGGAAGGTAATCAAGGCCCCACTCATAATACCTGAGGTAGGAAGGATGAGGTAGAAATATTGGTTATCCTGCTTGATTTCTGTTCCCTCCAACTATATTTTTATGCTAGAAATCTGTGTGATGTACTGGCTCCCATCTCAGCCAGTTCCCTCACAGCAGATACATTTAAAATCATAGAATACAGAGTAAGCAAATCTAAAGTGCTTAATCTATTATTAATCAACCAGTTGCCGAAATGATAGAGCTCCAGGGGGGCCTGAGGAAGACATCAATATTTATGGCTTCGTTAGCAAGTGCCCTCCCCCCCCCCCACACCTCTTTATCTCTCCTCCCCCTACTTCTCCTCCTTCAATATGAGAAGAGAGAGATGAAGGCTGTTATGTTTTATGTCATCGTACAAGGCGGGAATGTCGTGTTTTGCAACGACATGACTCCAAAGTGGTATTGCATGTTTATTTGAGAAGATTGGCTCTTTGGCTGTGGAACTCTGTCAGGTTGGGTTAAGCGAAACCAGCTCGCTAACAGTGAGAGAGTTCCAGGAACAGAAGGAATCTGGGTGAACGCTTTACAAAAATATAATAATTCCATTTTCTGATGAAGTAGCTCGGAGAGGGAGAGAGGTTCCTTCATTGGGGGCTGTCCATGTGTTGACAGGGTGATACTGCCAAGGTTAGTCAGTATCAGCAGGAATGGCTAACCTCTACTGAGTGTCACTGCCAAGTGTCAGGTACGTGCTAAGTACATCCGATAATCTCTAATGGTTTCCCCGCATGTGGCATGACACAGGTGCCTTCCCTGTATGACCTTGCTCTGACCTTGCCCCATTCATGTCCTGGGCTCCAGCATCAGTGGCTGTCACCGCCCTTGTTCATGGTTGTGCCCCAGGCTGATGACCCTGAGGCGCCTTTGAGTCACCTGTCCACTCTAACCAAATGAGTTATCCCATCTGGCTTCTGAGGTCTCTGGTTTCAGTTCAAGCCTCCCTCGTTTGGAGATTTCTCAACCATGAACCGCCCGGAGTGGTACCAAGTGGGATGTGTGCTGCCCCCTCAGTCGCCATCATTTCATCAGCCTGCATTAGTGTCTTTTGTGGGCAGTGACCTGATGTCTGGGTACCTGTGTCTGATGGGGCCCCCACAAGGATATGCTGGTTTGTGACATTTCTCCCTCCCCCTGGTGTAAATCCCTCCGGGACCTCCCATGCAACAGCTCAAGCTACCACAGTTAGGTGGCCTAGTGAGAAGTAGGGAGGGCGCTACACAATTCACTCCTGGAAGCCAGTGCGGGCCAGCTGTGGCCCAGCCCCTCAGCCTCCGAAATGTTCCTGCTCCTTTATTTACTTGTATTATTTTCCTCACTGTGGAGTGTCAGCTCCAAGAGAAAACGGATCACTCACCACCTCTGTGTTGTCTATGGTGTGTCTAGGTTCCTTGCACCTAGACCAGAGCCAGGAACAGCGTGGCTGCTCAGCAAATCGGCGCTAAGTGCACCATGAATGGATGGACGGAGACCACATAGTGACTGTGGTAGACGGCGACCGGTCGGTCCGCACTTGCCAAATAAGGAAACTATGATGCAGAGAGAGCAAATGGTTCCCGTGCTTGCACAGTCAGTATGGGCATTCCCAGTGTGCTGCCTCGCTCCGATTGGCTTTTGTACCTATTTCTGCTTCTGTTTCTTCACCCCTTGCACCCCGGTTCCAAAGCTGGCTGCCCCCCTGGAATGGTACTTAGTGGGATGTGTGCTTTAACCGGCCCTTTAGTTTTGTAGCAGCTAGGTTTGAGAAAGTCATCAAAGACAACCATCTAATCCTTGGCTCTTTTTGCCTCTGCTTCTCCTCCCTCCCACCACCCAGTTCCTGGGTCCCTGGGGACAACCCTACCACCCTCCTGATCTTTTCACTCCCCCAGCCATCCCCTGCATGTGCACACCCACTCCCCACTCTCCCATTCAAGGGATGCTGAGCACATGCTATGTGGCAGGCAGCCTCGTAGGCTCTAGGAACAGAGCAGGCAACCCAGACCTGGCTCTTGCTCTCAGGGACCACAGGTTCTGTGGGGTGGGAGGGGGCATATTCTAGTAGAGGCCACAGCTGCTAATCAAATAACTACAGCGATGTGTGCGACTCTGACAGAAGTTGCGTAGGAGAGGGGGTGTGATGCCGAGAGAGCCTCTGACAGGTACCTGACCTGAGTGGGAGCATCCTGAAGATCTCTCCTGGGAAGTTCCATTCTAGCCAAAATCTGATGAGGAAGTAAAAGCTAACATATCAAAGGAAGGAGGATCATTGCTGCCACTTGGGACAATATGAATAAATATTCTTTGGTGGAAGCCAAGATAGCTTCCATCTGCACAGAGAATGATGCCAGGTGTGTTGGGAACAGAGCACACAGGCGGGAGCTGGTATGAGATGAAGCTGAAGGAATATGGAAAGCCGTGCCGAGCTATGTTAGGTTTTCCTGTTCTGATACCTAACAGGAAGCAACTTGAGGAAGAGAGGCTCTATTTCGGCTCATAGTTGAAGGAGATACAGTCCCTTACCTAGCAGAAGGTGTGATGGCAGGGTCAGGAGGTGGCTGGTCACATTGGGCCCACAGTCAGGAAGCAAATAGAAGTAGATACTGGTGCTCACTTATTTGAACTCCAGCGGATGAGATGGTTTCACTCACTTTCAGGTGTGTCTTCCCTATCCAGTTCAGTATCTCTGGAAATGCCCTCCCAGACACACTCAGAGGTGTGTTTCCATGGTGATTCTAAATCCAGCCAAGGTGACAGTGAAATTGGCCATCACATGGACAGTCTTTGAGTAGAGAGGGCCACAGAGCTGGGAGGCCATCCACTTTGAAGGCTCTGAGTTTTTCTCATTTGCTGCAACCACCGTCCTGGTGATCTCTTTTGCTGCTAAGACGGCTACCCTCCCTTCCGGCACAGGGACTGGGCCGCCAACTCTGTCCACACATGGCTGTTTGCCTATTGATAAACAGTGTCCCCCACATTGGTGCAAGAGTGTGGAAACCCTCGAGGATTACTTAGTGTCCTGGTCCCTCTTTTTGATGTCGTCAAAAAAGAGAAACTTAATGAGGAAAGGGAAATCAGAGCAAAGAAGAACTGGGAACCCCCCCCTCCCCTTCCTCAGACCCAGGGCCTCAACAAGAGTGCCATGGCATGACATCTGGCCTCTGTATCTACTCAATACCTGAAGGATGTAGTCCCCATATTCCTTTACACACTGCCCGATTCCTCTTTCTAGAACATTTTCTGTGTGCCCAAATACACATTTGTGCTCACATACACACCTGTGCTCACAGACATGCACTTTTTTTTTTTACCCCACCAGCTCCCCTGTGCTAAAAATTGTCATTTTTCCACACCGCAAAGTAGTCTAAACTCCCCTACATTGGTAACATCTAGACATCAGTTTTGATGATGCGTGTGTGTGTGTGTGTGTGTGTGTGTGTGTGCGCGCGCGCGCCTGTGTGTGCCTGTGCCTGTGAGCTTGTCTTTTCCTTTTCACCCCCGCTCAGTTTCTTCAGATTAGGTACATGTTATACTCCCTTGATCACCCACCTCACACCTCACACCTAGCTCTTCATATGAAGTCCTTGGATGAATGAACAAGTAAATGAACAGAGAACTGAAATGAAGGGAAGTTGTTTTTACAGTCTCCCAAACAGAGGTGGGGAAGATAAGCCAAATGCCTCAGAAACAAGATCGTATGCCTTTCTCTGAGCTTGCTGGTTTTTTGGAAGCCAGAGGCATGATTCCTGTCTGTCTAATCTCAGGAGTGTATTAACATTGTTAATATGAAGTTTATGAGGTGCTTTGTAGTGCTAGGGGGAAGTAACACAGATGTTTTAAAGTTTTCTGTAGGATCCCTTCAGGAGGGAAGGAGGAGGCAGAGTCATTTTGGGAATGCATCTCTTTCAGAACACTCCAATGCAGGGGCCCAAAGCAGCTTTCCAGTGTCCTTAAATGTGAATTAATTCATATTTCCCAAGCCCCTGACAGATACCTTTCATTTTAATTAAATCTATTCTGCAGAGTTTTAACTTAAAAATACAGGCAAAATTGTCCCTGCATTCATGTTAGTAGAATCTACAGCATCAGTTAGAAATTTATGATAACAGGTTACATCATCAGATAGCAAGCGCTTCCCAGACCGAAGTCAGCATTCTGAAAGCTTTCTCAGAGATTCAAGTGCTTTCATGCACATCTGTAGGTGTGGTCTGATATACATTGTTATCATTATTTTTTTAATTTAATTTTTATTTTTAATTATGTGTACGAATGTGTCTGTATGTGCACATTACCACAGTGCCTGTGGAGTCAGATGTGGTCCTTGGATCTCTTGGAACTAGAGCTACAGGTGGTCATGAGACCCCTGTTGTGGGTGCTGGGAACCAAACTCAGGTCCACTGCTAGTGCAGCAGGTAACCTTAACCACTGAGCCATCTCTCCAGCCCTTACTGTTGCTACTGTTGTCATTATTGTGGTGCTGAGTATCAAAGAGCCTTGTGTGTGCTAAGCAAGTGGGCACAGACCACTGAGCTCCATCACCAGCTTTGCTTGTTACCATAGCAGCAGCTCTGCCTGGACGTAACGCATTTTACAACTGAACTCCACAGAAGTGCAGGGCCCTTGTTTGCATCTGCGCTGGTGAGCATGCTGGTGGTAGAAACTCCTGCTGCGGTTGTTGTGCACCGGTGTGACCTGGGGCAAGGTGGGACTGATACATAGCACTGAGCTAGGGAGGTGACTCAACAGGTCAAGGTGCTTGTTGCCAAGCCTGACGACCTGAGTTCGATCCCAGGGCTCACATGGTGGAAGGGGAGAGCTGACTCATGCAAATTGATGAGTCTGTAGATGCTCATGCACCCACACATGTACACACACACACACACACACACACACACACACACACACACATACACACACACACTAAGGGAGAGAGGGGGGAGGGAAAGAGAAGTAGAACTGGGAAGATGGCTCCGCAGCTAAAAGAATTTGCCACACAAGCATGAAGATGGGCGTTTGATTCCCCGGCACCCCTGAGAAAGCCAACACATATTGGAAGTGCTTGTAACCCTATAGCCTGTAACCCATGGGGAGATGGGAATGGTAGACTGAACCCTCAGAAACTCATGGGCAAGATAACTTGGTGTCCATAGCAGGAAAGCTGCAAAGAGAGGCTATCTCGAACAAAGTGTAGTATGTGCGCACACGCCGTCAGTGTTCATGTGAAGGCTGGAGACCAACTCTCAGGAGTTTGCTCTCTCCTGCCACCTCCTGGAACCCTGGATCAAACTCAGGTCACCAGGCCTGCACGCAAACTCCTTCACCCACAGAGCCAGAGCACCAGCCCCCAAGTTTGTACATTTTTAGAGTATTGTTATAATAGAAATAATTCATCAATAGTGTGGGTTTCGAAGAACAGTTTCCTTCACAGGGGGATTAAAGACAGGAGGTTTGAAAAACCGTTCTCAGCAGGTGACAGTGAAAGCCTTGAAAAGGCTGCAACTTAGCTAACTGGATCACATCAGATCCACACCACACACAGGAAGGAAACACAGTTGTGGTGAGCAGCAAATACAGACATCACAGTTTTGTGGGTGAGAGTGAACTACTAAGGTTTTAAAGAGGATTCTAAGCTCAAGTTACATCAAAAATGCAAGACTGCAAAAGATCTCCCAAGCCCTGGAAGTGCAGCTGGAGAGATGGCCCAGTGGTTAAGAACAATTGCTGCTCTTGCAGAGGACCTGAGTTCGGTTCCCAGCACCCACATTGGGTGGCTCACAATCACCTGTAACTCCAGCTCCATGGAACCCAATGCCCTCTTATGGCCTCTGTGGGCATTGTATGTATGTGCTGCACACAGTGACACACATTTAAGTAAATAAACCTTCCAAGTATCTCTGACCACTCTGTCTGTACAGAGAGGTGAACCTCATCATGGCTGTGGGGCTCTCGGGCCCCTTTGGATTGGTCTTCTAATTTTCCAGCTACAGTCTCAATGGGAGTAAAATTTTAGAGGAAGTAGCCTGACACTCATATTTTCTAGAAAACAGGCCTTATGTAAAGTAAGGGTGTCCTCGTTTCACCTCTTGGGAGCCGTCATGATACCAAGTTATTGTGCTTGCTAGATTCTAAACTTGATATTCAGCTTCCTGTTACTATAAATGTTTGCTCACATTTAGGGTGTATACAGTACTTGCTAGAAGGACACTCCTTTGTGCGTGTGGGTTGTGTTTTTTTTTATTGCCCTTCAAAGTTGAGAAGACTGTCTCTGAGAGTGTGAAAAGGTCTACGCACGCACAGTCCCTCTGAACAGGGTGTTGTGTGAACTCCAGTGTGAGCTGTGGCCTCATAGCTGTTGTATTCGGTGTCAGAAGGCTTTGTTCCATCTTGACCCCGTCCTAGTTATTCGAGAAGTGCTAACAGAAGTGCGAAATTCTAAACTGCTCTTCAGAATGATTTGAAGGCCAAGGGTGAACGGGGGAGTAGGCTGTATTGTCCTCATCTACACAGGCTCCTTCCCTGAAGGTTACACAAACCCAATATAGTATGCCAATTTTGGATAAGGAATTCTTTCCCAACTTTTAAAAACCACCTTCCTGAGGGCATGATAATGATAAGTTTACTCTGTTGACTGCTTTCAGCTTTTCAAAACAATTCCATGGGTGTTCATCTGGTTAACTTTAATTGTCAATTTACCACAGTCTGGAATCATCTGAGAAGGCAATATCAATTGAGGAATTAGCCTGTGGGCATGTTCGTGGATGATCATCTTGACTGTTAATTGATAAAGGAGGGTACAGTGCACTGTAGGTGGCACCATTCCCTAGGCAGCTGGTCCTAGATTGTGTAAGAAAGCGAAGTGAATGTGAACCTGCCTGCCATCCACCGAGCAGCATTCTCCATGGTTCCTGCTGTGCTTGCTTCTTTGGCTATACAATGGAGTTCTTGGTTGTAGATAATGTTCTGTGGAAGCCAAGCAGGCCAGCCTATAGGATCCTGCCTTGGCTTCCCTATATCTTGGACTGTGACCTAGAATAGTAAGCCAAACAATCCTTTCTCCCTCGAAGTTGCTTTTGGTCGGGGTGTTTTTATGAGAGTGTCCCAAGTGAAGCCAGAACAGCGTTCCTCAAAGAAGTGGGCCCTGTTTGCTGAGTATTGCTTTTCCCCTCAACATTGCAGCAGGCAGCAACAGTATCCCCCGAATGTCCTGTAGCAGCCTGACCACCGTTCTATCTGTGCAGAAACTCAGAGAGAGCAAATTGAAAGTGGCTGGAGGATTGTAGCTCTCAACCCCACCCCCAGTGACATACTTCCACCAGCAAGGCAACCGAACTTTCCCAAACAGCGCCACCAGCTGGGGGCCATGGGTTTAAGTGCCCGAGACTATGGAGGACATTTCTCATTCAAACCACTGTAGAGGAATACTGTGGTTCAGGAATCAAGGAAGACATCTGTAGAGCCTGGAATTAAATGAAGACAGCCACCTGCAATAAGAACCACACAGGGCAGGATATAGGTCAGAGCATTAAGTTCTGTCTCTCTGGGCCCTGAGGTTTCAGACAATGCCCCCTCCCATGGTTTCAGCATGAAATCAAACCAGGCAATGTCTCTCCAGACAGAAACTCTGGTGAAAACATTTCTTGACCTCACAGAGACACTTGGGAAGGGTAAGCCAAGGGATCATGCAAAGAGGCAGAGACATCCAGGAGTTTATCCATCCTGCTCACTGGAGTTTTTTGTTTTGTTTTGTTTTACCCAGGGTAAAGGCAGTTAGGTTACCAATAGTCAGGACTGCATCCTAGAGAGGCTGAGGAGAGGAGAGACAGGTGAGTGTACGAGTTGGTTCCTAAAGGCCAACTTCCTGCCATGGTCATCCTCCCTGAACTGGTGGAACCAACAACCCCTGATGTCCTTCAGGACACATAGGAGGTGGCCAAGGTCAAAGGCCAGAGACCCTGAAAGTAGCAGTGGGCCCTAGATCCCCCTGACTCCTGGTGCAGGCCTGAGTACACAGATCAATTCCTCCACTGCCCACTTCTCCAGCTAAAGTGAGCACATCACCAATTTAGGAGACAGCAGACCCAAGCTCTAGTCCCCATCTATGATGCTCTGTCCCCATGATCCTGTCTTTCTGTCTCCCACTCCCAGTGGCTTCTTCTGTGTGCTGGAGAAGAGCACCTTGTGTTTCAGTCACTAGTTGTGAGTGTAAAGGCTGTAACTTGTGAGTTCTCCCACTGCAGATGAGGAAGCAGTTTGCAGGAGGCTCTGAGAGTTCAAAGCCCGGCAGCTGAGTCTAGAACTCATAGCCTCAACTCCAGAACCAGCACTCTGTCCATTAGCCTGGAAGTCTGGTTTTAGGCACTGGAAGTAGGAGTGGTAGGTGAGGCTAGGTGTGTGAAGGCACACACCTGTAATCCCAGCACTTGGGAGGTGGATGCAGAAAATTCATGAGTCCTAGGCCATCCTGAACTACATAGTGAGTTCCAGGCTAGCCAAACTACATAGTGAGTTCCAGGCTAGCCAAAGCATTGGAACACAACCCTGTGTCAAATGAAAGCCTGTAGTGCAGGAGGAACATGAGGGAGGAGGCACCTCAAGGGTAAGCACAGAGATTCATTAGAGCTCAGTGCCCTTATCCTCCATTTGCAGCTGAAATGTAAGGCCCATGCTTAGCAAGGAGTTGGCAGCACTTTACCTCCACCCCTTCTAGAAACAGGGCTGTGGACACCACTCACTTTTCACCAGTTTGTCAAGGTGCTTCATGAAAAGCCACACAAGGTCTCCAAATAGGGTCCTATCTGGTTCTAGAGCTCCTCAGCCATCGCCCCAGCCAGTAGATAGGCTAGAGGTAGGAGGAGGATGCTCCTCACCTGACACAGGACACTCCAGCTGTCTCAGCTGCCTCACCTCCCAGGCATGAGGCTCACTTGGCTGCCTGCAGCTACTCTGCCAGGACAGGGTGGCAGACGGCATAAGCAACTAATACAGGGAACACCTCTTTTAAATGCTTTCGAGAGTTTGTTCTGAAAAGGCTTGCTGGCTTGGAAAGTTTCTGCTCAGCCTTACGCTGTTCTGGAGGGAAGTTTGAATCCATAGAAATAGTCTCCCTTACAACTGCTTTCCCACACTTAGTCCATGCGTGGAATCCTGAGTGTGAATTTACTATTGAGACCTTTGGAGTCTGCTCCTTGAGTCCCGCCCTCTTTTTCAGTGGTGAACATATGTTCTCTTTAGATTTGTAGCCCACAGGAGGGTCATCAGATTTTTTTATTTCAAGAACTTAGACAGTGTGGTAAGGGTGCCAGGTTTGGATGCTGGCTCTCGCACTGCTCCTGCATATGGCCTCAGACAAGTTGCCAAGAACCTATAAACTCATTATCCTCATTGCGATAATGAGAGTTCATGCTTCTGAAAGTTGCTTGGTGTCAAGTGAGGTCATTCACAGTGCCTGGTACATAGACACACAGTCTTTAGAAGCTGGACCAAAAAATAAAAAATGCTGAGTCTTGTACATAGGGCAATCCAAGTATAGAAAGAATGTCATTTAAATAACTGTGCTATAGATAGATATATGTCATTATATGTGATGTCATATATTGTATCATGTATATGTAGGTGTTTGTATACATGCAACTGTTTTGTGTTTGGTTGGTTGGTTGTTTGGTTGTTTGGTTGGTTGGTTGGTTGGTTTTTCAAGACAGGGTTTCTCCGTGTAGTTTTGGTGCCTGTCCTGGATCTCGCTCTGTAGACCAGGCTGGCCTCGAACTCACAGAGATCCTCCTGGTTCTGCCTCTCAAGTGCTGGGATTAAAGGCGTGTGCCACCACTGCCCGGCTTACATGCAACTTTTTCATATAGTATATGCTATATTTTGGGTAGCTATATTTGTCCCTTTTATATCCCTGAGACAACAGTACCTGACAGAAGCAACTCAGGAGAGGTTTAGGCTTGCAGCTCCCAGGGTTTCGGCCTGTCATGCTGTAGAAGGCAGGATGTGGCTGCTCAGGTAATGGCAGGGGCAGTGTGGCAGATGCTGTTCACATCACAGTAGACGAGAAAGCAGAGAAAATGGCAGGAACCACGGGCTACATACAACCTTTGCAGGCCAGCATAATGGCCCCCTTCTACCAGCTAGGCTCTAGCTCCTAACCAACCTCCTTTTATAACACTACCATCAGGGGAATGAGTCCTGTAATGGTTTGAATTTGAATTCAAACCACAGGAACAGTCCATGTGCAGAGTTCATCAAGGAGGGACAAGGAATCGTGGGAGGGAGGGTCCAAGGGTGAGGTACTTCCAGTCTGAGGTGCTGACGCCTTTCACTTGATTAAGTATCCAGAGAGGGGTGACCTGGCTGGTTGGGTCAAATTATGAGATAAGTTTATAAAGTATTAGAGAAAAGGGAAAATAAAAGTAATGGAGAAAATCAGTTTGATCACACTGAACAGTCCATTTGCAGTTACACTAGGAAAAAAGAGGAAACCAAATGGATGCTTAGCCTGGAGAGCCTGGGACATTAAGCTGGGAGGAGCTCACAGCCTGAGGCAGGCCAGGTGGGAGCTGAACCAGAGTTACTTGCTTTCCAGTCTTCCATGGCTGCCCATGGTTCTGCGCTCCTGTCTCCTTTCCTTGGACAGTTAGCATTCTTGACTTGGTGTGGTCTGCTGAAGGCCTCTGAAGCTGCCTGCCTGCCGCATGGTACATCGACAGAACCCAGTGCAGGTCGGGCCAAGCTGCCGCTCCCTGTCACCGCTATTGCGTAAGTTTTACAGAGGTTACTGCACCAGGGCTGCTGGTTTTATGTAAGTTCCCTCCTCCTCGGCTGACGTTAGGTCCAGTGCCAATTCTAGCTTGCCTCCTTTTATCATCTCAACTAGATTGTTCCGTGCAGAAGTCTCTGAACATCTGTCAGGTCGGGCACTTTGGAAAACCTGGAAGGGCGTTAAGTCCTAACGCTCACCCTAAAGGAACCGATCTTGCAGGTAGAAGACAGCAGCGCGGGCCTCCACCTGAGGAAATACGGAACTGAATCTACCAGGGAGGCAGCTGTGCAGTGTGGCCAAGGTCACAGGTGCTTCAAGGTCCCCAGAAAGAGGGGCCTTTGAGTAGGGAAAGAAGGGAAAGATGACAAGGTCATGCCTAGCTCAGAGACTGTTTGAAATGTGCACAGTATCGGTGGAGATTATTGAGCAGAGGGAGACAATTCTAAGGACCATGAGAGCTATCACATGGGCTAAAAGGCCACCAGGCCTGTTTGCAAGAAGGTCAGAGTCTAAAAGCAGATATGGAGGATGCCATTTAAATAGCTGCTTATATGTATGTTTCACATATATACATCATATGTATTTACTATGCATGTAATATACATTTTATAATATGTTAAAAATAAGTACTTACAGCACATGTTTACAATATGTATTTACAATATATATTTGCAGTGAATCTTTACATTTACATATTTACAATATATTTAAAATAAATATTTACATTGTATATTTAAAATATATTTACTATATATGTACTTACTATATACTTATATTACATAGTCACAGTATGTATTTACAATACATATACTTATATTTTTACATTACTTCTGTCTTAGACTTTTTATTGCTGTCAAGAGACACCATGACCACAGCAACACTTATCAAGGAAAACGTTTAACTGAGGTGACTGCTTACAGTTCAGAAGTTCAGTCCATTATCACCATTGTGGGGAGCATGGCAGTGTGCAGGCAGATGTGGTGCTGGAGGAGTAGCTGAGAGTCCACCATCTTGGAGGTAACAGGAAGTCAACTGAAACACTGGGCAGTATCCTGAGCATAGGAAACCTCAAAGCCCATCCCCACAGTGACACACTTCCTCCAACAAGGCCATACCCACTCCAACAAATCCATGCCTCCTAATAGTGCCACTCCCTATGGGATTATGAGGGCTAATTGCATTCAAACTACCACATGTATTTATATTTTTTACAATACATATATTTATGATATATTTACATTTCATATATTTACAAAATGTTTTTACAATATATATTACAATATGCATTTACAACATAATTTTCAATACATTCATTTGCAGTACATTTACAGGGCAAATAAGGGAAATGTGTTGAATAAAGCAGGAAAGGCAGTTTCCTTTCCTTAAGATATGGAGAGCCTGGGGCACCAAGTTGCAAAACTGAGGAAGAGCCCAAAGGCTGAAACAGACACAGCAGTGACTGAACTGATGAGCTGCTATATATATACATACCAGCCTTCCTTAGCTACCTTTGTGTCTAGATCACCTCAGAAGCTCCACTCTTCTCCTTCTCTTTGCCCAAACTTTATTGCAGTGTAGACTTGGAGGTACGGTCCACATGCATGTGTATGAGTGCATGCACATGCACACAAGCACAATCATGTGCATGCACGCACACAGACAAACACGCACACACACATTAATGTACGGATGCCAAGGAGAAGGATACAGTCTACCAACTTGACTAGAAGACTAGGTAAGACTGGAAGAGACACTGAGCGCACCAAATGTCCAATAGGGCTGGACATTAGAGTGCTATTCCCCTTTCTTATTTATAATGGAAATAAGGAGATTTCAGGGACAGCTTTTCATTCAGAAGCAAAACTATGATGCTCTCTGAACTAGAATTTCATTGGGCAAGAAGTGCGATGTGTGACCAGAATTTTGACCAAGGGCGGCGGGGGGGGGGGTCAAAGGAAGCGTTTGGAATCTCAGACCTCTTAGGGTTCATGTGTGTAGAGGACAGCAGTCTCTGTCTGAGCACAAGATGAGCACTGGGGAGAGGAGAGAGGAAAATCGTCTGTCTGTGCCTGCCAGGCTGGGGGTTGAAGGGAAACCAGGAAAGCAACTAAGACATGTCTGCCACCTTGGATCACTGCTGCTAGAAGCTGAGTTCCAGCATCCCCCTCTGTCTGGCAGCCTGGGAGTTTGGATTCAGGTGAGCTTTGCACAGAGATCGCTAAGCTGACAGACTCCAAGGTGAAGCTTACTGTTGATTTCAAGCTGGTGGGTGGTGAGCATAACAGCATCTCACCCTGGAATTCCACCTGGAATGTCCTTATCTTGGCCTGAAGGGACTTCCCTGCCTCCTGCAGCAGGTAAAAGTGGGAGCTGATAGGCTGCTTCTGAATGAAGCTGGTTTCCTACTAGGTACCAAGTTTGCCGCCACTTGGAGTTTGGGAATGGGGGACCACTCTGCAGAGATGCTGCTGGAAGAATTCACTCATTAGCCAGGTGTTCAAAATTAGGATAGAATACTAACACTAACTGAACATGCACTGGGTACCAGCTCCGTCTTTAACACATATTTCTCCTGCTATGTCGCCATGAGATGAAGGATGCTCTTATTCCTATCCCACAGACAGGAAGAGCTCGCCGTCTTCCAAAGATCCCATAGGTAGCAGGAACAACCTTAAGATTTAATCAACACCATCTGATTCTACAGTCTGTGCTCTTATTTCATTTTGAGACAAGTACAATTTCCGATGACAGCATACCAAAAGGGACTCTTCATGTTCACAGTCCAGCTCTTTTATAATTCCACTGTGCAAGATGCAAGCTTCCGTGGCTTCTGTCTGACCTTCAGTTGGGACATGAGAGGGTTGGGGTGAAGTTCCCTTTACACTCTTGTGTGTATGTGAGTGTCGTGTCATCAGGGTCTGCATCTGAGGCAAAGATGAAAAACGAATCACAGTTTCTTAAAAAGTGAGGAACGGAGTAGAAAATTCCTCTCCGTGCAAAATCGAATTGCTGAGAGTGAGCTGAAAAGTCCATGCATAGACCTGTACATGACTGTGGTGATGGAGAGCCAACCCTAACACCCAAATATACCCAGAAGGAGGGCCAGCAGCACTGTGGTTCTGTCCCGTTTGCTCACAGGGTGTTTCCAGGCAAGTTCTATAGAAGACAGAAGCTTTTGAACGCAAGGGGCTTCTGAGAGTCTTAGTCTAGATTATCAAAAAATCATGTTCTACAAAATAGTAGAGCTCAAGGCATGTTCCTCAAATACTCGTCTCAAAGCTGTGTTGTGCCAAGGTTGGGGCAAGGAGAACTCTCCAGGGTTCCAAGGGGAAGAAGGGACAGAATGACCCCCTCCTCCACACTGTTCATCTGCTCCTCCTTTAACGTCAGCACTGTATTAACATCAGTTAGAGTTATTTTCAGGAGATGACACAACCCAATTTTCATGTACATTTGCTCTGTCACACACTCTCTCCCTCTCTCTCTGGATGATGAAACCCAAACAGAGACCATGGCTCACTCAAGGTCCTGTGATTGCTGCTGAACAATGGTCACAGGTTAGGTACATTCTTTCCACTGTACCCCAATGCCTCATACTGTTCCAGCACCCCACACCCCAACTCCCATATCTCTATGATGGAGAAAAGAGACAAGTCCTCTCAAGCAATCTTTTCCAAGATCAATTTGGCTAGTTTTATCAATGGTTTATAACATCTGTGGTCCTTCAGCCCATCATTGCTATAATTCATCTTTTCCCTCCTTCTCTTCCCCTTCCCTTTCATCTTCCCTCTTCCCTCTTCTCTCTCTCCCTCTCTCCATCTCTCTCTCTCTCTCTCTCTCTCTCTCTCTCTCTCTCTCTCTCTCTCTCTCTCTCTCTCTCCTCTATCTCTCCTTTTCTCTCTCTCTCCTTTTCTGCCTCCCTCATTCCTTTTCCTCCTTTTTCTTGCCCTCTTTCTCTGTACCCATTGAACTCACTTGGTGTGCTGATGTCCCTCAAGCCTTGGACTAGACAGATTACAACACCTGCCTTTATTGAGTGCCCAAGACAGTGAAGGCTGTAGTTACTGACACCATAATTATGTTGCATATGTGAATGTCTAACACGATTCATCTCTATCACACCAGGATAATGGCCTCAGAGGCTGTTGTGATGGTTCATAGACAACAGGCCAACTGAATGAGTGTCCAGTCTCTGGTACCTACCACTGGCCTAGTGTATTCCTAAGTGTGGGACTTAGCTTTCCTGGACCTCAGCTTTCCTTTCTATATAACAGGTGAAGAAATTCTCACATCAAAGGGATGTTGGGCTAATTAAACGGTATGCAGAAATTGCAGTACAGGAGTGGATAGTAAGCATTCCATAAATGTTCAGGCTGTTACAAGATGGATGGATGGAAAAATAGATGATAGATAGATAGATAGATAGATAGATAGATAGATAGATAGATAGATAGATAGATAGATAGATGATAGATAGTAGATATTTACTTAGTATATGATATCTAGAAGTCTTACAAGTTGAATATCACATGGCTACAGCGAGTAGGTATATATGAAGCAAGGAAATTCCACTCTGGAGGTTGATTTCAGAATGTAAACTAATGGCTCAGAAAAAGAGAGAGAGAATTCATCTTCTTTTTTCTAATGTTTATATACAAATGACATTGGTATCCCTACTTTCTCAAGCTCTTATAACCAGGACACAAGCCAGGTCAATGCCTGCAGTTTTATGAATGAGCCCATGGATCACCTGACAGATATATCTTGTGCTCTAAGACATTTCTCATTAGGTTCTGGAGTTCACCAATCACTCTAAGCTGGCTGCCCAGCAAGCCTCACAGATAGACCCGCCCACGCATTTCCAGAGAATGAGATTACAAGTTCCTGATGTAAGTAACTGTTGCAACTCTGTGGGTTACTTACAGTTACTTACACCTGCCACTGGGTCAGCTGTTTCAGTGAGTTCTGCAGCTCAGACTCAGTCTGATCCCCAAGATTATATAGGAATCACGTTACTGACTGGAGATACTCCTAGCCTCAGTTTTTAAACATTTGTTCCTACCATTTTTAAATCTGATAATTTCATTTGAAAACATGGATTTCTGTCTTCCCAATTAATCTTAAATATTCAAAGCTAATGTATATACTTGATGTGAAGCCATATATTAGGGTGACTTACCACATAGTTAAAGACCAAATATCCACCACCCGAGCCTAGAAATAAGACATGCCTTCAGCTCTGAGCTAACACACCCATTCCCAGTATGTCCCTGTCTCATCAGAGAGACTTTTGTCCAGTCCAGTCATCCTTGATCCTCCCAGGTACACACTCCTAAATATTAGAGCTAATTATGCTCATGTTTTAATATTCCTAATAAATAATTACTAACTTAATCCTATGCCCTTTTTGCTGTACTCAAAAAATAATTTATAGAACTCATCTACACTATTATACATGAGTGAAGATTACTAATTCTCATTCTTGCATGGGGTTCTAGTGCATGAGATGACACTGTTTAATCATCCTGTTGGGCATTTGGGCTGTTTACATTACAGATGAATGGACTCTGTCAACATTCACATGTATCTGCTCCCATATGTCTTGTGCATGTGCACCTCCAGGGGTGTTGTGTGAACATTCACTTTGAACAGGCACAGCCAAATAGCTTTTCAAAGATGTACCAAGTTACACTCCCACCATCAATATGTGATGGGTCCCGATGCTCCAAACCCTCTCAAACACTTGGGGCTGTCAGTCATTTCAATTTTAGCCCTTCTGGTGGGAGTGTAGTGATAACTCATTGTGATTTTAACTTATATTCCTCCTGATTGTTCCCGACTCTAGCTTCATTTCATGTGTTTATCAAAACGTTGGACCGCTTTTTAACAGAATAACAGTTCGTGCCTTCTGTCTACTTCTCTCCTAGCTTGTACTTTTCCTGTTGATTCTCATACCCTCTAGATGTGAGTCTTTAACCAAATGTGTTTTATAAATAACTTTTTTTCTTCCTGTAGCTTATGTTCTAGCTATGTTTTTTTTTAGTCTTCATGCATATGTGTCTGTGTGTGTGGTGTGTGCATGTGCACACATGTTTGTGTGAAAGTGCTGGTTTGCACATATCACAACACATGTGTGGGGGTCAGAGTATAAGTGCAGGTGTTGGTCCACGCCTTCCACCTAGTGAGAGACAGGATCTCTTGTTTGCTGCTGCCCACGCCAGCTATCTGTCTCAAGAATGCGCAGAGATCTGCTGATAATGTGTCTCATCTCACTTAGGAGGCACAGAATCACAGAAGAGAATCAAATCACTATGTGGCTTTACATGGCTTCTAGGGACGCAGACTCAGGTCCTCATACTTGCATAGCCAGTGCTTTACCCACCTCGCCACCTCTCCAGGCCCCTGTCTTAACTCCATCAATGGTATCTTGAAGGGCAAGGCAGTAGTAAGTGTTGGTTTTGATGTAGTCCAGTGGACCAGTTTCCCATTTCAAATAGTTTCTAATCCTGTTTAAGATTTTTCCTACCAGCAAACATAGTCCCCTGAATTACTTTCTGGATACTTTTATGTTCATGTTTCTATGGAAAAAAAAAAACATATGGAATTGATTGTGTGTGGTATGGTTTATATGAGGGTCTGGAACCAATGTTTTCCACAGAGATGCCAAATTGTAGGCATTGCCTTTTGAAAAGGTCATTCTTTCTACACTGACCCTCAAGTGTGTCTTTGTCATAAACCAAGTGACCAAATACGAATGTTCCTGTCTCTAGCCTTTTCTGGTTCATTGCTTTCTTTCTTAGATATTATTAGTTTTAACCTCTTTTTAAAAAAAAATCTGGGGCAAGAAGTCTTAATACCTCCTTCTTCAACATTATTTTGGTTGTTGTTAGACTTACAATTTCACATAAACTTTAGAATCAGCAGATTGAATTTTTCTAAAGAAATAGTACAGGAGTGGGGTGTGTGGTAAGACACACTTAGAATGCCAACATTTAAGGAGGCTGATGCAGGAGGGTCATGAGTTCCAAGCCAGCTTTAGCTGCAGAGCAAGACCCTGTCACAAATAAAAAGAAAATAGAATCACTCTTGCATGGGATAACACATAAATTGCCTATCACACACCTCAGTTTAGGAAAGTGGCTATCCTTCCAGCATTCCACAACCCAGGGATATAAAAACTTGATCCAACATAGTTCTTATCTTTCCTTCAGTAATATTTTGTAATATTCAGCATGACAGTTTTGGTAAACTCAACAGGTATTTTACACTCAAGTTTTGACATTATAAAGGTATTCTTAAACTGTTAAATTTTGTTTGGTGCCTATACATAGAAATGCAAATCTGTTTGTGTTGATTGTGTGGTGTATGCCTGTGTACGCCTATGGATGCATATGTTTATACGGGTGTGTATCCAGCTGCATGAACCTGTGTCCCCGTGCTGAGGCCAGAAGAGGACACTGGGTGTCCTGCTCGATCAGTCCCTACCTTATTTATTAATATTGATTTATTACCAGTAGCCCAGCTCTAGCCACTTAATTCTAATATGCTCCTTCAGTGTTTGGAACATTCTAGGAAAACAACACTTATGAACAGTCACGGCTGCATTCCTGTCTTGACTATTTAATAACGATCTTACCTCCTGGGCTCTGTCCCCTAGAACTTTGTCTGAGAATGGCTTGAAGGTCAAGTCACATCTTTCCTCTCTTCTGCAACAGTTCTGGTTGATTCGGGTTACTTGAAGATGTTTTTCATTTCATTTATATTTTTCAAACGTACGCTGCTAACTTATCTTCTCACACCCATAGGGTTGTGGTGACAGTGCCTTTGTTTCTGGCCCTGGATGGTTCTGAGCTTCCTCCATTTCTCATGTTCTTTGGGGGCTAGACTCCACTTTACTGGTAGAGTCTACCGTAGGCTTCCTATCTCACAACTTCCCCTACTGTCTGTCTGTCTGTCTTTCTTTCTTCTTTTACAACATTTAATTTGCAGTTTCTCTAACTTTGAGGAAGAGATGCTCACTGGTTTCTATTGTTTTTCCTTCTATATTTTATTTCATTCAGTCTTTTGGAGAGAGTGTCTCATGCAGTTCATGCTGGCCTCAAACTCACTCTGTAGCCAACGAAGACTTGAAATTCCTGATGCTCCTGCCTCCACCTCCCAGCTGCTGGGATGGAAGGTGTGCCCAACCATGCCTGGTTCGTGGTGTGCTGAGGAATACACCCTGGATTTCGTGCGTGTTAGGCAAACACTCTACCAAGGAACTACATCCCCAACCCTCTTGGCTACTATGCACTTTTTAAAGTGGAACATTTCCTTCTGAAAGGAAACCTAACTGGATCACCCTTTCCTTGGAATTTTCAGTTTTTCCACTTTTCACTCCTTCCTTGGTTCAGAAGCTATAGGCATCTTACTGTTCTTCTGTGGTGACCCCAAAAGGGCAACAGCGTCCTCTCTTGACAGGTGATGGGAGTCACTTGCTCCTTCCTCACAGACCTCAGAACATTTTACCTTTGCTTATTGATCTATTAATATGTGTTTAATTACTCTTGTGTTATATTTTAGCTATGTGGTGGGGGAGGGTCATGCCACCACACATATGTGGAGGTCAGAAGACAGCATGTGAGGGCATGGGAGGAGTCTGTTCTCTCCATCCACCCTGTGGCTTTGGGGATCAAACCCAGGTTGCAGGGCTTGGCAGCAAACACCTTTCCTCACTAGGCTGTCTCACCCACTCTTGTATAATTCCCATAGTTCTAAGCTCTACTGTGCAGTATTCATGTTGCTGGTGCTTTCTTTGGGCAGTATGTATTCTGTTTGCTTATGCGGTTATCATTTTTATTACCTTATATTCCATCCAGCATCTCTCAACTTGCATCTGAATGTTTCTTTCCCTTATTTGTGAATGTTACCTGTCAGTATTTCCAGGAGTGTGAGCTGCTGTCTACGATGCTCTTTCCTTTTATTAAGAAAACATCTTTATTTTATATTCTCCGGTGAAAAGGCTGTTTATCGGGAAAGTTTGTAGAGTCTGTGTGGTCTGGTTCTACACTTCTCCTAAAGACCCAGCCAAAGTCAGTCCTTCCATAACAATGTCCAGTCTTGACACACAATGTGTAAAAGGAGAGTTAGCTTCCTGCCACCTTCCTGGGGAGAACCCCCGGAGGTTTTCAGAGGTTGGTATCATTTTGCTTTCTGAATTCTAAAAGATCTGGGGTACCTCTTCACCCAGAACTCTCTGCAAGGACAGCAGCCAGGCTGGCTCACACCTCCAAGTATCTATACAGAAGTCAATTTCCAACCTGTTGTGACAGACCAGGGCTAGGCTGGATGCAGGGCTAGAGACCCAGTGCCCCGGGGACATTTGCTGTGTCCCATAGTCATAGAGTTCAGAGCGAGTGTAAGCACCTGTGGGACATCAGGTCAGGCAACAACAAAACCCCAGAAGATGCAGTGAAAGTCTAGCCTCTGCTTTCATCTGTTCTAGAGCTGGAGAGCTCAGAAGGAACCAGGGAGAGGGTCACTGGTGTGGAGGAGCCTTCAAAGACCTCTGAAGCAGGCAAGATTATCAGAGTGGTTTTTAAAAGAAAATGATGAACTCCTTGAGCAGTGGAAATGAATATCAATAAAATGCTTGCTGTGCAAAAATAAAGGCCACTGTTTTTTACAGCTGAGTAATATTCTGTTGTGTATATGTACCACATTTTCTTTATCCATTTTTTGGTTGAGGGGCATCTAGGTTGCTTCCAGGTTCTGGCTATTATGAATAATGCTACTATGAACATAGTTGAGCAAGTGTCCTTGTGGTATGATTGAGCATCCCTTGGGTATATGCCCAAAAGTGATATCATTGAGTCTTGAGGTAGACTGATTCCCAATTTTCTGAGAAGTCACCATACTGATTTCCAAAGTGGCTGTACAAGTTTGCACTCCCACCAACAGTGGAGGAGTGTTCCCCTTGTTCCACTCCTCTCCAACATAAGTTGTCATCAGTGTTTGTGATCTTAGCCATTCTGACAGATGTAAGATGTTATCTCAGAGTCATTTTAAATTGCATTTCACTGATGACTAAGGATGTTGAGCAATTCCTTAAATGTCTTTCGGCCATTTGAGATTCTTCGATTGAGAATTCTCTACTTAAATCTGTATCCCATCTTTTTATTAGATTGTTTGGTATTTTGATGTCTAGTTTCTTGAGTTCTTTATATATTTTGGAGATCAGCCCTCTTAGTCTGTTTGAGGGGCCCCTGGCAGTGGGATCAGGCTCTATCCCTGGTGCATGAGCTGGCTTTCTGGAGCCCATTACTTAGAGATGGGATGCCTTGCTCAGCCTTGATGCAGGGAGCAGGGGCTTGATCCTGCCTCAATTGAATATACCAGGCTTTGCTGACTCCCCACAGGAGGCCTTACCCTTTTGCAGGAGGGGATGGGGGTTGGAAGGCTGGGGGGAGCAAAAAGGGGGATGAGAGGTGGATCTGTGGTTGGTATGTAAAATGAATTTTAAAAATCTTTAATTAAAAAAAAAAAAGATCAGGGTGCAGTGGCCTTACCCGAAATCCCAGCATTTAAGAGACAGGAGCAGAAGGCCCCCAAGCAGCTTAGCTGAATTGACTAGTACCAGGTACAATGGGAGACCCTGTCTCAAAAAAGCAAGGTTAGGGAACCACTGAAGAAGGTACTTGACGTCAACATCAGGCCCCCACACACATACACACACAAGTTCATGTGCACTAAAAAAAAAATTCTTGGGTGCTCCCAAATGCACAATCACACATGGATTCATGAAAAACATCTGAGCATAGCTACTTTATGCTAAACAGTATGTCTTTTGGGAGAAACTACTTTTATGAATTGTGGCTATGAAGCCACACCCTTGTGACCTTCCTTGTTGGCCACTGGAGTTCTGGTTCTGATTCTAATGTTTATCAACACTGTAACCTTCAGTGAGTTATTGTATTTCTCTGCCATGCAGTTCCACCATCTTTAAGTGCAAGTAAGAGTGGTACCCAGACAGCTGTTGTGGGGATCTTAAGAAGTGATGGGCGAAACATATCTGAGGTAATGATTGGCACCTAGAAAAACCACTAAAACTGCTGTTTATAACAAATTATGTTTTACTCTTCTCATTGCTAAATGATATATGCTGACTTGACACCACTGACATATATATTGTCATGACTAAATGATGGATATGACTGCCCCCCAGAGTCCTGTGTGTTCTTGTCTGTGTTCCACATCCTTAAAGTTCCTTTCTTTCTTAATGTTTGCTTATTCTAGTAGGTGTTTGTGTGTGTGCATGCCGTTGTGGACACATGGAGGTCAGGGGAACACATATGGGAATCATTTCTCTCTTCCCACTATGCCAGCATCAGATTGTTAGGCTTGGTGCCAAGCACCCTGAGCCATCCTGTTTGCCTCCTTATTTAAAGTTCTAAACATCTTTCTAAAGCTTTGTTACTGTTGGGTGTAAGACTTACACTAGATGTTTCCTCTTCCACTTACTTGTTTCAGGAAACTTTGTGGGAACACATGGTCTCTTACCCCTAGAGATGCTGATTTAGTGGGTCTGAAGTGGGGCCAGGAAACCTGCATATTTTTCTCAAGCACACCATTGTATTATAATACACGAGTCATTTGGAACTATGAGTTCTGATGGCCTAGAGCCAACTATGAAATATCTACAGTCAATTTTTAATACATATGAATCTTGCAAACTGGCTGGGTCAGTCATCAGTAGTTACTGGGCACAGTGAAAATATTTACATGCCAGACACTTGTGGATGCCACTGTTATTCTTTCTCCTGGGCATCTTTTTCACTATCACACCACTGGCATGATCTTCTCAGTCCCTGAGATTTGGAGTATTCTTGCCAGAATCTTCTCCAACTGAGACTCAGCACCTTCACTTTTCCTAGAGAGTAGAACTGACAGAGGTTGGGCTCATTGCGTGGTGAGCATTCTTGTGGCTGGTGGCCTCAGCCCTAGGCCTCTGATGCCCTTAACCAAGCTCTACACCTTCTTGAGTTTTAGGTGGAAACACAACCTGGTGACTTGAGTTTTCCAGTGTGAGAGAGGTGGCAGGGACTGAAAATAATGATGAAATGGAGCAGCTTTTGAAAGACCCTGAGGTTGGTGGACATGATGGTTTTTGCCCGTGATCCCAGCCTGTAGCTGAAGTTTTCCTGTGTCCTGCCAGATCCACAGCTGCTCAGACCCAAGTAAACACACAGAGGGTTATATTAATTAAAACTGCTTGGCCATTAGCTCAGGCTTACTATGAACTAGCTCTTACACTTAAACTCAGCCCATTTCTGTTAATCTATATGTCTCGATGTATTCAGTGTCTTTACCTGTGTGCCATTACATGCTACTTCCTGGAGAGTGGGCTGGCATCTCCTGACTCAGTCTTTCTCTTCCTAGAATTCTCCTTGTCTGCTTATCCCACCTATACTTCCTGCCTGGCTACTGGCCAATCAGCATTTTATTAAACCAGTGTACAAAAGCATTATCCCACAGCATCAGCCTTCCGAGGCTGAGGCAGGATGAGCTCGAATTCAAGGCCAGCATGGACTACATGGCAAGACCTAATTCAAAAAAAAAAGAAAGAAAGAAAGACATAGAAAATTATGAAGTTGTACGTTTAAACCCATATTCTTAACTCCTGTATTCATGAATCAAAATAATGGACCTGGGAAGATAGCTCAGTTGGTTAAGCGCTTAGCTTGCAATCATGAGGAGCTTAATTCAGTCTCCAGACCCCGCATGAAAATCCAGGCATGGTGGTGCATGCTAATAACCTCAGCTCTAGGAAGGCAGAGACAAGAGGAACCCTGAAGTTTTCTGACTAGCCACAACCTAGCTGCATTACTGAGTGACAGGTCCCAGTGCAGACTCTGTCTCAAAAAATAAGATGGACATCTCCTAAGCAGCAATGATACCTGATATTGGGTTCCACACACATGTACACACACACACACACACACACACACACACACACACGCATGCGCGCTCACATGAAATACATAGATTAATTAATTAATTAATTTTTAAAAAAGGAAATACCTAGAAATGCTTCTCATTTGACAGAGTTGGCTGATGTGGACTGACTATTGTCAGGGCCAGATTGTTATCTCCACTGCAGTGCTGGGAATTGAACCCAGGGCCTCATGCAAGCTAGCAAACACTCTATCACTGAGGCACAAGGCCAGTCCATCTATGGCCAGTTCTTATTGGTGCTTCCTTCTCTACCCCTAAGCTTCCACCTCTTTAGACTTGGGAAGTAATTCGATCTAGAGGAACAGACTTTGGAGAGCTGCAGTCCTCCTGCTTGAGCATCATCTCCACACTGGCAGGCTGAAGGCCATGCTTGGCTCTTCTGCCTGTCAGTGTCGCTGGAAGGATCTAGGGGTGGGGAGTACTAGGTGTTGATGGCCAGTCATGGGAATTAATGAATTCCTGTTGACTTGTGGGTCTTACTTTGTACCATTTTCAACTAAGTGGAGATAAATAATCTGGGAGAAGAAATCTTTGAATGCCTGGATGTGCTGAATGTAAGTGGGAAGAGAGTGGAGCCTGGTGGAAAAAGTACGCAGAACAGAAATGCTAAGGCCTGCAGAGGGCACTCAGTGGGAGAGCGCTTGCCTATCAAGCCCAAGGCTCTGGGCTCCATCCCCAGCATTGGAAACTCCAGACATGGTAGTGGCCTTGCTGGTGGTCCACCTGAGGGAGTTTTGGAAACATGAGACTGTAGCTAGAGTTTTCTCTCCGGGTCCCACCAAGCCCTGGCAGTCCAACAGCCCACTTATAATAAACACACAGACGCTTACATTATTTAAACTGTTTGGCCTAATGGCTCAGGCTTCTAGTTATCTAGTTCTTACATCTTAAATTAACCCATTTCTATAAATCTATACCTTGCCACGTGGCTCGTGGCTTACCAGCATCTGCACATGCTGCTTGTCATGGCGGCGGCTGGCAGTGTCTTCTTCACTCAGCCTTCTACTTCCCAGAATTCTCCTCTCCTTGTCCCGCCTACTTCCTGCCTGGCCACTGGCCAATCAGTGTTTTATTTACACAGAACGATATCCACAGCACCACAGCATGAGACTCTGAAGATGATGAGGTTGGTCACCCTCATGTTATAGATGAGAAAATGTGGTCAAAGGGTGCTAGGCCATGGGAGTCAGACTTGTGTCTAAGTACCCTCAAACTGAGGCTTTGTGCAAGTTACTCTTCCTTAGCCTGTATCTCTTCAGGTATAAACAAATGATTGGAATGCGCCTTGTAATTCATTGTGAAGATTTCCTTAACATGGTGTGTGTCAAGTGCTCCATTTATCTTGATGTCCACCACATGGCATCTGCCGCTCTCAACACAAAGAAGACTAACTGAACCACTGACTGGTAAACAGAAAAGCAGCTGAGAGAAGAAGACAGACGGCTTGTAGGTCCTTCCTCAAACACAAGGAACCTTTCATAAACCATAAGGGGCCTCCTTCACTCCCTCTGCACTGAGATACCTCAGAGGAGGACTCCTCCCCAAGCCCCAGCATTCCCTGCAAGCTTTGTCCCATAGCAACCTCAGATGGGGGAATCCATAGCAAGTTCCCAGAGCCAGAAATGGTATCAGCATGGAACGATCAGCAGTCAGAGCCCCTGTATGTTTCCTCTTTATAAATCCCTAAATATTACTCTTCCCACCTCCCCCCCTACACACACCCTCCAGTTCATTCAGCTGGAAAGGAGAGCTCTTGGTCTTGAAGAATACTGGTTTATTTCAGACTCTCTTGGCCTCGTGCCTCTGTTCACCTTGCCTCTGAACATCAAGGCAGAAGTGCAGCCGCTGCTCCTGGGCTCAGGAAGGCTGGCGCAAATTAGTATTCCTGCAGTCAGGCCTCCTTTGGGGACTAAACTCTTTCTTCTCTTCTTCTTCTCCCAATAAAACTTTCTGTTCCGGAGAGCGCTTTCTCAGCCAGTCCTTTCCTAATGAGATTCTGTTTGATTCACACCAGGCAGCCCCTGCAAGGAGACAGCACCAGAGCAAGCGCTTCAGTGGCTGAAGACGGTGGGCTGGCACCGTTCTGGAAGCATCTTCAAACATAGCCATCACACATTTAACCAACGTGATTGACAGCATGCCTCTCTCCCCCTCTGCATTTCCAGTCCATTAGGCTTATTTGTCTTCTGCAGAAAGACGCCTCCCTCCACACCTCAGGTTCCTGCAAAATCAGTGTGTGCCTATCAGACACACCTACGCACACGATGTCTGGATCTGGGGGGGAAGAGTTGGTGTTTTGTTCCTAGGCTCCAATACCTTCCTTCTCTCTCTCTCTCTCTCTCTCTCTCTCTCTCTCTCTCTCTCTCTCTCTCTCTCCACTTCTTTGTTTGCTTTCTGCCTTTCCCAGAAGCTACCTGTTTTTTCTTGCCGTTAGTCATCATGTAATCTCAAACACTTCAGCTTTGCAAGCAGCCAGGAGCTTTTACTAGTCCTCTCTCCTTAGTACTGGAAAGCCTGTGAACCCAAAAAAAAAATAATAAAAAAAAGACTGTGTGTGTCATCAGAAGCTTGCTTTGTTCTTAGAAAATATTCAGCATGGTCTACCTGTATGGCCATCCAAGCCTGTGACCTTGAACCTGCCCACCGCATCAGCTACGGCCCTCCTCGGTCTCCACACTGCAGGCACGCACACCCTTCTCCTATGTAGTACTAAGTGAGCACATGTCTCTCTCCCAAGTGGCTATGAATACTTTCAAGTAAAGAAACTGAGTGATCTTGTGACTCCCTGAAGATTCTGTGACTGGGAAGTTACAAAACTCATTTCAAGCCTGTGCATTTGACCCCTCAACAAGGCTGAAATCTCTCCTCTCTTAAGAGCACCACTAAAAATTTATTACAACAAATACTGAAAAATACACCCTGACTGATAAGTAGTAAAACTAGAGTTGAAACTTAAATTACTTGGTTGATAACCCATCCATCCGACTTCTTGAGCCAACAGATGTCTGTTGGTTGCTGGGTGATGGTGGCGCACGCCTTTAATCCCAGCACTTGAGAGGCAGAGGCAGGAGGATCTCTGTGAGTTCGAGGCCAGCCTAGTCTCCAAAGCAAGTTCCAGGAAAGGTGCAAAGCTGCACAGAGAAACCCTATCTCGAAAAACCAAAATCAAAACCAAAAACAAAAAACAGATGTCTGTTGGCTGCCACTGGAATGCAGTAGATAGAAAAGGGTTATAAGTTGGAGTTGGAGCAAAGGCTCAGTGGTTAAGAGTGCAGAGTATCTAAATTCAGTTCCCAGCAACCAGAGATCTGACACCCTCTTCTGGCATCCATGGGCACTGTACACACACACACACACACACACACACACACACACACACACACACACAGAGAGAGAGAGAGAGAGAGAGAGAGACAGAGACAGAGACAGAGACAGACAGAGACAGAGAGACAGACAGACAGACAGACAGAGAGAGAGGTACATGCACATGCACACACATACACACATCCCACGACACATATACACATAAATTGAAAAGTAAAATAAACCCAGTAAAACAAACAAAACCCCAAGTTGATCTGTTGCTGATAATAGCTGCAGAGGAGCCCTGTTACTTAGACCATGGAGTGAAGTAGGAGTCATCCTTTGAGATTTAGACAGTACCCAGTAGCAAGTGGAAAAACCTCTGAAATGCCTGAAGAGCCCTCAGATAAGGCACCGGGTTCTCCAGAAACCTCAAGTGGCTTTACAGTTATTATCACACACGATTTAGAATCATTCTCACCCTGTAGCTAAACTTTTCCACACGCCACTTTAAAGTATAAGTGACAGTCAACTGTCTGAAACTACTGCTTAGAATGCTAGCATGAAGACTCAGAAAGGAGCTTTGCTCTGTCCACTGTGTGTGCAACAGCATCCAGCACATAGTTTTATCCATAATCACTCAATGAAATAATGGTAAATGTGAATCAAGAAATCTACCAACCAATATCTGCTAAATGCCTGCTAATAAGCTTGTACCAATCAAGGCACAGTGATGACTCTATTGCATGGAGGTGAATCTGGATTCTGAAATGTCCACCACTACCCACAAAGGCTGTCATCATGAAAGATTTACCTCACGCAGAAGTTATGCTGTGTCTCTTTGTGTTCTATGTCATCTCCACACCTGGACAATCTCAAGATGCACCATGGCTGATCTCCAAGCCCAGATATAGAAATTGTCGCTTGAAGATGCTAAGTCCTTCCACAAAGTCAGAGCCAGGAGCTGGTACATTTGAACTTAGGTCTGTGTATTAGTCAGGGTTCTCGAGAGGAACAGAAATGGTAGGATAAATATATAGTAAATGGAGATATAGCTATATTAGAGTGGCTTACACAATACAGTCTGGGCAGTCTAACATGGATATCTCATACCAGAGAGCTAAGAACTTAGACTCTCAGGAGTCGCAATCTTTTTCTGAAGGCACTACAGGTTTCCTAGAGAGAAGGTGGCCTTCAGTCCAAATTATGAGTTCAAAGCTGGTCCTAATATCTTCAAAGGAATGCAGCAGCAGCAGTATGAGAGTTGAACTCACCAGTGAGATTGAAGGCAAGCAAGGCAAAAAAAAAAAAAAAAAATCTTGCGTTTCCTTTATCTAGACTTCCACCAGAAGGAACATCCCACCTTTGCCCACATTTAGGATGGGTCTTCCAACTTCAAGGAATCTGATCCAGAAAGTCCTTCACAAAAGTGTACAACAGCTTCCCTGTAGTTAATTCCAGATCTGGTCAAATCAGCCACCAAGAAGAACCATTTCAGCCTGACTGAGTCTGGAAGCAGCTGGCCAGATGTACTCTTCCCTTTCCCAGAGGTCACCACCTGTGGGCACAGCACAGAGGCTGCACCACAAGAAGTGTCAGCATCCTATACCAGAGCAGGAACAGAAAGGGCAATGCAGACGCCAGCTCTCAACATCCCCCTCCCTGTCTGAGATCTTTCCCCCCTTCACCTATCACTTTCTTGTGGTTATTTTAGGACCCAGATTTGGTGACACTCCTTCCTGGAGGGTTTCCCAAACATTAGACAGCTGAGTTCCTCCCTCACTCCTTTCTGTTCTTTTCAGAACTCTTTGTACCTCTAGCCTGGCATGGCATCTCTCATTCCACCCCCCAGTCCCTGTGCTTTCTACACTCCCGTCCTTGAGTTCCACCTAGAGAAGACTTTTATCTCCCCAAGGCTGTGCACAGTACCTGGCTTCAATAAATATTCATGGAATGAATGACTTTAGGGTAAACCATGTCACCTGGTGGACCCCATAAGAGCAGAATTCTAGGAGAGGAATGGGTACTGGTTGGAGCTTCCGAGAAGGGGTCTTCTGAAAGGTTGAATTGGAAGCCATGAAATTAGTAAAATTCCTGTGCCTGGCCCCTGGGCCTGACTGTGAACTCTGGGAATCACTTACAGTCTGCCTCTCCACTTCCTTGTCTTTGAAACTGATCTGTGTTTGTGTAAGAAGGCATCATGTATAGACACAGTCACAATGATTCATCAGTGGCCAGTTATCCTACGCTACTGTGATGGGGAATTTGATCCATGGCACCCATCACAATAAACCAATCAACAACATCAATAACAAAACCCAAATAACTTGCAATTGAATCTCCATCCTGTGTTTATTCAGAGCACAGCAATCTGGAATGTGGGGAGGGAGGGTCTGCCTCCTTGAGCCATCTCTCGTTAGCATATTTTGTAGGAAAACAGAACAAGGATAATAAATCTATTCCAAGTTTAGTCTCCTCCCTCCAGCCAGGCAGTTGGCTTTGTCTCTGAAATTCCACTTTTCCTTCATTACCACTTCTGTCCGTGTAATTTAAGATGCTTCCACTAGAGCCACGGAGCCTTGCACTCCTCCCGAGCTGCCATTTGGATGACATCTAGATCGAAGGTTAACTCTGAACAAACAAGCCATTAGCGGTGTGTACGTGCGGGGCTATTGGCAATGTGTTCCCGTAAATTCCTTTCTGAGAAAGAACTACAAGTGAGGTCTTATCACATAGTATATAAACTGGTCTGAAATGGCTCTATCAGGTTCTTGGGGCACTGAAATGAGGGAGCAGTTAGGAAACCAACAGAATGCTCTGTCCTTTGAAGATCATCAAGTCTGATCTGCCACTTGTCCTTTTAGCATCACTTATTGGTGACAATTTGGAGAGCAAGGTATTCCAGGCAAGTTACTTATAGTAAAGGTGCAGGGACACAAAGAGCTCTCCTGCTATTAGGAGCAAATACAGTGGATAATCTATGGCATTCATGAAAGGGCCAAGCAATATTCTTTTGAGCAGAGGAAACTCAATGAGTTGGTAAAAATCATGCGATATTCCTATTTGCAAGAGCAAAATATCAAAATAAGGAGCCAGTGTGCGTGATACCTGTGTCCTTTATCCTAAACACACAGGCATGACTGCATGGTGGCTGTCATGTTGTTCTCATCTGCCATTTTGTCCACTGAGAGCAGCGGCTCTTGCAAAGGAGGAGTGATTGATCAGCCATCCTGTTTATCAGGAAGTTTGACTCGGCTTGGCTCAGGTTCCGTCCATTGACTCTAAGGCTGGACAGCCTGACTATAATCAGGGAAAGGCTGAATCCTAGGACTGTGTTGAGATAGGCTGATGTCCTGATACATGTGTCTCCAATGGACTCCTTGCCTCTCATCTTCATGGAGCTAACTACTTTCAATCCATAAGACTCTGTGGATGAACCAACTGAAGGGTTCTCAGAGAACTTTCCTGGCTCCTCAGGTGGGGCTTCATGACTGATTTCCATGCTTATCCTTCTCCCTATCATTTGAGCTTTCGATCTATCCCAGCATTTCCCTGCCAAGGAAGCTCATGCTCCTATCTCCTTAAGGTAGTTTTCACTTTCCCTTCCCCAAACTCCCATGCACACTGTTCTTTGGTCTCCCCAATCCCGCTCAAACTGGGTTTTCAATTTGTAGTGCTTACTTCCTATTATGATCTCCAAGAGAGACTGAGTGTGTGTGGAGGGGTAGGCATACATAACAGCAAAAATAACATGCAATTGTTTGGTTTCCTCTGGTGTGTATGATGGTTAATCTTGACTGTCAACTTAATAGGATTTAAAATCACTGTGGAATAACCTCTGGGCATGTCTGTAAGGGAGTTTCTAGATTGAGTTAATTGTTGTAGAAAGAGCCACCCTAAATGTGGATGGCGCCGTTCCACCGCCTGGGGTCCTGTACCACATAACAAGGGGATAGCAGGCTGAGCATGTGCATCCGTTCTCTGCTTCCTGACTTCAGAGCTGATGTCGCCAGCTGCTTCACATTCTCCCACCATGGCTTCTCCACCCCGGAACTGTGACCCACAATAAGCCCCTCCCTTCCTGAATATGTCAGGCATTTTGTCACAGTGACAGATCTAGTAACTAATACAGCAGGTCACCTAGGAACGACATGCTTGATTCCAAAATGAGCATGATGTGGTCCCTTCTCAAGGGCAGTAGTGAATGGGCTAGAAATCCCTATGGGAGAAGGGGTTATGGGCTTTATCTAATGTTTAAAGTTTGTAATTAGGGATGTAGTCTGCCTTATAGCCAGCGTAGAACTCTACTTAACTGGCTACTTACTAACACTTGCAACATCTAATGTGGAATAAGAGGTCCCCTAAGTCAGATGAAAGAATCGCATGAGCCCTGCACCACTCAGGCCGAAGCATGCTGACAGAATGGTCCTGGGGATGTGAGCTGAGTGATTTATAGGTTGTGTTGCTGAACCTGTTAACACAGATTTGAAAGCAGCAGGTGGGCAGAGACTAGAGCCAGGGCAGTGGCTGCTGGTGAAGGGAGAGGCAAAAGTTGACTGGAGAGAGGGCCCAGTGGAGAGCATAGCCTTGTCACATCGCCTCACTAGCCAAGGAGTCCACTGGGAGACATGGTGTATGCAAGTACCCATGCTGGGGATGGCCAACCACTTATTCTATGTCTACAATGTGCCAGGATCCATCCCAGGAAACTAAAAAGAACAGGGAAAATGTACGACACACAGCATTGGGCTCTGCACATATTTACCACCTGTGGTCAGACCACATTTGGCTGTGGTGAAGCTGCGTGTATTTGCCTCTTTCCATGAGATCCAGGGTGTGCATGAAAACTACTAGAAGGCCCCCCTCACACACAAAAAAATGTTAAATATTCTTGGTCACTTCCAAAAGAAATCGTTGAGTATCTATCTTCTCAATGATCCCATTTCCTCACAATGCTAATGAGGGAGGTATTTCAGGAAGCTGGCCTCATAAAATTCACACGGCTGTCTGTCTATGCAGCTTACACTGCCCTCAGTGAAGACCTCAGGCCAGGGCAGGGTTCAGTAGCTGACGGGACTGCAGTCTGAAATGTAGGTTGGCATAAATGACTTTGCCTGTTTGCTGTGAACTGGCGGGTTAAGGAGTTCATGCAGCCTGTGTGTTTTTCTGATGGAGCCGTGGTACCTATGGGTCATTAGACAGAAAGCAGCTTGAGTTGGGAGGCCCACCAGAACCCTCTGAGCTCATCACTGTGCCTAATTTGTTTGAACGCTTCAGTAGTTTGGCTGTGTAAAGCCAGTCATTTAGAATGGAGAAGTCTGATGGCCTTACTCATGTTTGGAAGACTAGCTTGTGGCATCCTCTCTGGGGTTAGACTTCCTTGAAAACAGACCTCTAAAAGCTTCCGGAAAGGGAGCAGATGGGTTTCGTGCATACTGACATCAGGAGAGCTAGCCAGACAGAGACAGAGCTGCAGTCCTGGGACAAGGAAGAAGTCTGTGTAGTGAAATGCCAGTGTTAACTGTCAACTTGGAAGAATCTAGAATCATCTTTGTGATGGGCCTGTGAGAATGTGTGTGTGTGTGTTGGGAGGGGGGATTATTATGATTTCATTAATTGAGATGGGAAGACTGCCCATTGTGGGTGATATCATTCCATGCCTGGGATTCTAGACTTTACAAAATGGAGAAAAGGAGCCGAGCAGCCACACGCACCCATGATTCTCTGCTTCCTGACGGTGGATGTTCTGAGCGCCTCAAGTCCTGCTGCCTTGGCTCCCCCACCACGGTGGGTAGTGCCTTGAACTGTGAGCCAGAATAAACCCCTTCTCCCTTAAGTTGCTTTGGTCGGAGGTTTTTATCACAGCAACAGACATGAAGCTAAGGCATCCACAAACTATGGAAGACACAGCTGAGAGTGAGGCACCATGGCAGTCTCCTGGGGGCAACCGGCAGGGAGCTTCAGGTGTTTCGAGTGGCAAAAGGAAAGTGGATCATTATCTTTTAAAGTTTTCTTTCAGGAAGAAAAAGATGAGGAGGATTGACTCTAGAGTGGGAAAATGCTACTCCATATATGTGTGTGTCTCCCCCCACCCCGGGCTTTTATAACCCAAGGCTGTTGACAGCACCAACTTCAGAGAGGAAGAGCCAGAGGTGGTGGGTTCACTGTAGCCTCTGTGTGACTTGGGAGCAACCTCTTCCTCCAATTCCCCCATCCCCAGTACCCTAACCCCTGTTCCCATCTCATGGCATCCCTTGCATCCCTAATGAGGGAACTTACACTAAATCCCCATGGCTTCTCCCTCTCCTAGCGTTCTAAGTCTCTGTAACAAATTGAAATAGGTAGTTTATTTGTTAATGTATAATACATAAAAAGGTACACAACGGAGTGACTGTTATTCCAGAGCCAGAGACCTGAGTGTGTGTGTATGTAGCCTCTGGCCAATGGGAGGTGATATGCGACACTTAGGACATTTGTCCTGAGGGAAAGAGGAGACCTTACCTCCTTGCTGCACATGAACGTGAGCTGAGAGCATCATCAGGGACAGAGAATTCATGCTGGCTTGATCCGCAACTTGCATCTCTATCAGCTGCTTTTTCTCTCCTAGAGTCTTTACTCTGAATGAGTTCAGACCTCCAGGCTACAACTTTTCAATATCAGTTGCTTCTCTGGTTGACATATTTTAAATGGGGGAACTGAGTCCTGCATTAATTGGTGCCAACAAAGCTTGACCGTTTCCCTGACTCTATCACTTACTCTGCCTGTACTTGACTGCATTGCTCAAAATAATCCACTAAAGCTCCTGATTATTTTGCTAAATTGGGAAGTCTTGCTTATTGTCTTCTGTGGCCACTGGTATTCTTCACAGAGCTAAAGGTTGCTGGCAGGGAGTGGTGCCTGCCTAGGCTGCTTTCTATGGTGATAAGCACCATGGCCAGAAGCAGCTTGCAGACTCTCGGGTCACAGCACATCATAGAGGAAAGCCAGAGCAGGAATTCAAGGCAGGCACCCAGAGCCAGGAGCTGATGCAGAGACTTTGGAGGAATGCTGCTTGCTGGCTTATTCCCTCTGGCTTGCTCAGTCTCCTTCCTTAGACACCCCAGAACCACCTGCCCAAGGGTGGCACTATGTACAGTGAAATGTGCCCTCCCACATCAATCATTATTCAAGAAAAGTCTCCACAGATCTTTTGAGTGTGACAGAGGCAATGCCCCAAACTCTAGTTTGTGTCAGACTGGCAAAAATTAATCAGCAAAAATGCCCTGAAGGCACATAGTATGGTGGCCCTGGACAATAAGGAACCCTAGTGTGGACTCCTGAAGACATGTATAAATTGTGTTACAGTCAGCTTTCTGTGTCCAGAGGTTTCCTGCCCTCAATCCAACCAACCATGGACCAAAAACATCTAGAAAATAATGACACCAGCACCGAACATTCTCTCTTCTCTTGTTATTATGCCACCACGCAGTACACTGTGACTACTATGAACACAGACTATTTCCATCGTGTTGGCTATGGGTGATCTAGAGGTGACTTAGGAGGATTGGGGAGATCTGTCTGGGTTATATGCAAATGTCATGCCATAGATATAAACCTGAGCATCTGTGGATCTGGGTAACTGTAGGAAGACTTGGAGCCAATCCTATAAGGATGCCAAAAAACAACTAGGCACACTGAAGGAATGTACACCCCAGAGTTCTATCAGGTACTTCACAGGTCATTATCTTTCTTTGTGATGTATCCATCAAAAAATCCATAACCCATCACCATCTGAAAATAAAATATCAAAGCCCATGAAAGAGGCCCAAAGTCAAAACTAACACTCTCTTCACAGTGCACAGAGTAGAACAGAGAGGGAGACCTGTGAAGAACGGAGGATTCTAAAATCTGGATCACTCTGCTATTGTCTTGCTCCTTGAAGCTGGGCACTTCTCCAGCCCCTATGGCTTGTCATTCAAAATGATGCTGATTCCTGTCTGCTTCTCCCAAAGTAGCTATTAAGAGAATCAGATGTAATAACATTGATTTAAAAAAAAACACCCTAGAAAAAAATGTGAAGTATCCTGCAGAAGCATAATATTAACTGTGATATATTAAAGTCTCAAGTCATTTCTCTGGTTGTCAACTGAGAAACAGGGCAAGTCACAAGCTCTGTCAGCAGCGTTCAGAAGCGGCTCTGCTTCTTCACTTCCTTTAGCAGGGTCCTGCCGCTGATGTGTCCTGTAAATTTCCTTGACTTTAATGAGAACTGACTAATAGCACACCATACAAGATTTGGAGGGAAATCACTAGCAGTCCAGGAGCTGCTGAATACAAGCGTTCTGCTCTGGAAACATGACGGTTACTCTCGCATCTCTCTGGCATTATTGGTGGCTCTCAAGGAATAGTCCAACAACAGCAGCAGCAGCAGCTTCTGAGAAGATATCAGAAATGCAAATTCTCAAACCCCACCCCTTACCAATTTAGAGGTTCTAGAGGCAGGACTTAGCCAGTTACCTATATTCTAACACACCTCCAGGGAATACTACGTATGTGCTCCTGTTCATGTGTGTATTCCAGTACATGTGTACATTCGTGAGCATGCACAAAGAAGCCATAGGACAACCTCAGGAATCATTCCTCTGGTGCTGTTCACCTTCTGTTTTTGAGACAAGGTCTCTCACTGGTCTGGAACTCACCATGTAGGCTAGGCTGGGAGGCAAGCTTCAGTCAACCATCTGTCTCTGCCTTCCCATCACCGGAATTTCTAGCACCCACTACCACATCCAGTTTTATTTTTTTAAGGGGTTCTGTCCTGCTGTGATGAGGGTCAGCCTCCAGCAGCTCAGGGATTGAGGGGAGCCATGGAGTCAGTGAACTAATCACTCAGCTTCACTTTTCTATCTGAGGGAGTAAAACTAATTCTCTAGGGCCTGTGAGAGGAGCAAAATTTAACTCTCTGGGACTGGTGAAAAAGGGGGAAACACACACACACACACCCCTCCAACATGTCAGGATCTCACCTAGGGTGCTGATGAATGGCAAGCCTTCAGCATGTCAGAGACACTGAAGAGGAGATGCAGAGCAGGCAAACTACTGGACAGACAGACACATGAGGATTATTTCTGAGGGCCAAAGCTCAGCTCTTCATTTCCTTCTTCTTACTGTTGTTTGCTCTACTCGATTCCCTTTCTGTTCTGTTTTTCTACCCTGATGTTTCCCTCTGTCTCTCTTGATGTCTTCCTTCTAACCCTCCTTCTACATCTTTCCTGGTGTTTTCCTTCTCTCGTGTCTTTATTTTTCCTTTACAGCTTACATATCCCAGTAGAATCTTGCAAGCAATATAAAAATTACAATGTGGTTAAATTCTATTTTTCAAGTGAATGATTACAATGAATACAAATAAAAAACAGCATGTTTTCTATATCCCTTACATGATTAAACATTTTACATATTACAGGTGAAAAACAAGTTGTCCCAAGAACCCACATACATTCATATCCAAGCAACTTGTTAGAGATTAACAGAGTGTAAGCAAGCTAGGTATTTTTCTCAGCCAGTTCTTTTATTGGCAGGCTGCATTTTGCAGTTACAAAGAAAGGATCAGTCACTTTATTACTTATCTCAAAAGGTAATCTTATAAGGAATCTTAAAAAAAAAACCTATATATATGAAAAAAATCAGTCATCTCTACTTTAAATCCTCAGGGTGCGTACCCATCATCAACAGCTTTTGGGTTTTTTTTTTTGTTTTGTTTTTAATATCAGGAAGCTAAGGGCAGAAATGGGTACAAGGAATTAATCATGTTTGATCACCAACCAATCTTAGTAAGAAAAGCACGTCAGCTAATAATAATTGGGCTGCTTTGTTCTTTTTTGGTTGGTTGCTTGGTTGCTTGGTTGGTTGTTTGGTTGTTTGGGGGTTTCGTTTTTTTGTTTTTGGCTTTTTTGTTGTTGGCTTGCTTGTTTGTTTTTCCAAGACAGGGCTCCCTCACTGTCCTGAAACTTGCTTTATAGACCAGGCTGGCCTCAAACTCACTAAGATCTGACTGTCTCTGCCTCATGAGTGCAAACTCGGATCATCTACAAGAATAGCACATACCTTCAACTACTAATACATTTCTCAGATCCAAATTCAGGCTATTCTTTTTTTTAAGGCCTCAAATTCTAAAAGAACCTGGCATACATGTTGATAGCAGAACATGGGCTTGAGCTCATGGCACCAGTGTAGCCAACATGGTAGATGTGATCCAAAACATAATAACACAGGTCTCAAGTTAAGATTTTCTTTTGTATTATGATTTATTTTTATTTTTTATGAATGTGTAGAAGGCATGCACACATATGTGCAGATGCTCATGGAAGTTCATCGAATCCCTAGGAGTTGAAGTTACATGCAGGTATAAACTGTCCAGTGTGGGTACTCAGGACTGAACTAAGATCTTCTGGAAGAGCAGCAGGCACTTTTGACTGCTGAACCATCTTTCTAGACCCATGAGTTATGATTTTTAAGGTTGATAAAAACAGAGCATGGTCTATCACCAGTAAGGGAGCCATCTCAGAAAAGTATAGACACCTGTATCATCCTCAGCTGCTAGAGAGCTCTAGCAGGACCAGGTTCAGCCACACACATACACACATATACATAGCCTCCACAGCCTGCTCTTTCCTGAGCTCTGGCATTAAGGACTATAATGATGAAAATGAAATAAAAAACGGTGTTTACTGAGCATTTAAACACTGCTTTAAAGTGATTCTCCCATGCTAATGTCACCAGTTTCTTTTTTCTTTATTATTTAACCTATTTACTATACCATGTCTTTACAGGGCTCTGGTAATGTAATTGTGGACACAATCATATCTCTTTCCTCAAAGACCTCATACTCCTACGGGAGGAAAAAATGAGGAAAGAAAATCATCTCTTCCTGATTGTGATCGTGTTGCTTTCAGAGGAGCAAAAAGAAGGAATATTTTCTGTGTGTTTTAGTTAAGAGAGACCCTCCAGAGGAAAAAGTCCCTACATGTAGGCCTTTGAAGAAGTAGGGAAATTTCTCATTGTAGTTTGGGGACACTGAGACTCAGGTTGCTTGCATTACTGTGCCTCAGGTCACATGACTAGTCGGTGGGGGACTGCAATTAGAATTCAGGCCATTCCAGTTGCAAAGCCCTTGTTTTGTAATCATCAAGTATAGAGCAGAAAAAAAAAGTTTCAACAATACTGTCAGTTATGATAAATTGGTCATGGCTTCTAAAGATGCTGATGGCGAGGGTTCTGTGAACTTGACTGGATTCATCTGGAAAGAATCCCACAACTGGTCAGCGATGTCGGGTCAGTCTCGGGTGCTGAAGGGGGAGAACGAGCATCAGGCGTGAGCTGAGCTTGCACAGAAGAACACAGCCTCCAGGACTCAGCCCATAGAGGCTCTGATGGCAAGGAGCTCAGCTCCAGGGCATCAGTGGAGACTTGTTATGTGTTGATGGGAGGCAGCAGGTGACAGCTCGGGATGAGGCAGGATGGCAGAGCATTCAGCAGGATAGGGAATCGGTTTTCTCTCAAAAGTTAAACAATCATTGATCTTATTAATTCATGAAACTTCACAGTGTTTTGGCCAACTAGAATTTGTATTCTACTATTTCCACTGACGTGGAAGGTGTGACTGTAAGAGAAAATGGCACTGTTTGGAAGTGGTGATGCCTTGGTGTCTTTTCCTGATTGCCGTGACAAAATGGCCAAGGAAAGTAACTTAAGGGGGAAGAGTTTATTTTAGGCCACAGTTCCGGGCTTAGTCCTTGGTTTGGAGGAAGTCAAGGCAGCAAGCACTTGAAGTAGTCAAGAACTGAGAGAAGATGAATGCATCCTTGCTGTGCTCCACTCACTTTCTACACTCTTACACAGGCCTAGGGAATAGTGCCACCCACAGTGGGAAGATCTTCCACTTCAATTATCATCATCAAGAATCTCTCACGGACATGCCCACAAGTCAAGATGATCTAGACAGTCTCTCTCTGAAACTCCTACTGCAGTGATTCTAAAGTGTGCCAAGTTGACAGTTAAAACTATCCATCACAGGTAGGACCCATACATACATGTATCCACTATGCTTTTCTGCAGAGTAGCTGGGAAGCTGGCACCAACCTGTGTGAGAGAGAATGACCCCACAAGGAAATGCCACAGGAAGGTGATGGTTCCTCCCATACAGGTTCTTTAGTCTGAAGCCCTCTGCAGGCTCATCAGATATAGCCCTTTCCATGACGCATTGCCAAACCAGTAGACAGACTGCCATCATAGTGACCACCTAGAAACCAACAGGAAGATAGATCCCACTATGCTACTCAGGGTCTGGAAATGGCTTCTTGATGAATTTCCTTTGACAAAGGTTTCTTTCTCTTTTCCTCACCTCTCTGTCACCTTGATCTGCTCTAAGTCCCTGTCACCCCAGACATTGGACATGATGGTTGCTTTGTTTGGCTTTCTTTACCTACTCATTTGGAGTTGAAAAGGTCAGTTCCCCCAGATGTGAGAGCTGTTATGTCCTTGGGAAGACTGTGTGTAGCACAATCCCATCTCCCTCACAGTGATGTGGCAAGCCCAGGTCCCCTGTTTTCAGTAGGTCCCTTTGTAGGTTAGAGTGCTGTTGAGAATGGCTGAGAGCCCTTCTCACATTGGTTTTACTCCTCCTTTTCTCCTTCACCTACTTGCCTCTAAGTCCTGGCACTTCCCATTCCCCCTTTTCAAAGTCCTACAGGACTCTCCTACTTGACACAGCCCAGAGTTAGGTATGGAGTTTCAACTGAGATTGCCACAATCAGATTGGCCTGGAGGTCTGTCTCTGGGACATTTTCTTAATTGCTAACTGATGTAAGAAATCCCAGCCCATTGTGGGTGGTACAATCCCTAGGCTGGTAGACCTGGATAGGAAAAGAAAGCTGGGTGAGCAAGCCAATAAGCAGTATTCCTCCATGGTTCCTGCTTGAGTTGCTGCCCTGACTTCCTTCAGGGATGAACTACGACCTGGATATGTAAAATAAATAAACCCTTCCCAGGTTGCTTTTGGTCATGGTGTTTATCACAGAAAGGAGAAAACAAACCAGAATGAGTGGACAGCTTGAGACTCACTGACCTATCTTAATACAGAAAGCAAGACTCGAGAGGTCTCGGTGTTAGAACACTTCTCTCTGGTCATCTCCACTGACCAGGAGAAAAAATACCCATGATTCCATGTTCCCTGGAAATACTCTCAGGGGCCTCACCAAGAGAGAGAAGACCATAGTCATGTGTAGAAGAGGCTCTGACACATGGGCATGGAAGGACTCCACTTTGACTCAGCCCTACCAGCTTGAACAGTGACAGTAGCTTCTGTGTACATCTTCTGAACACAGATCCCATAGGAAGATGAGGTTCTAGAACCATGGCTTGAGGACTCTAAGAAAGAGGCAGAGAAATCACTTGATGGTTATATTCAATACTTTTACATCAGGGCTTGGTAGCATGTCCTTTGTGGGGCTCCTGATCCCTCCATGCAGAAGAGAACTCCCAGGTGAGTTCAGGAAGTTGGCCTTGTCATCTGGGCAGTTTATCCTTTTTCTTCACTCCTGCTAGGCAGCTAGATCTGTGTCCCCAGACCACAGCTGTGTCTTCAGTAGTACTGGTGCTGAAGTTTAGGCCTGTGCAGCTTCTCATCATATCCTGCTCTTTTTGCTCTGTTGTGTGGGCTGGTTTCTTCTCCATTTCACAGAGTGAGACACAGTTCCCCAATTTGGAGGGCAGGAGAGAAGCCCAAGGCTGTGGGTTGGTCCTACTGAGAGCCAATGCCTACTCCAACTCCAGTCATGAACCCTATGCATGACTGTGAAGAAGGTTCCTTCCTTGTCCCAGCATTTGGAACTTCCAATAGTTTAGAACTGACTCGTCTCTAAGGAGCCTTTCCAGCTCTGACATGCTGAGCCCCCACGGGGAATGGAATTCTGGGTGGAACTCCATACAGGGCAGGCAGCTGACTTGACTCCCTCTTCAGTATCAAGCACCTAGAGGGGCTCTGCAGGCAATATGCTTGTTCTAGAACTCTGCCCCCACAGCACTCGTGGTGAAGGGAGAGTGGGTTGAGGAGAGCAGTTTACAGACTTCCCAGTGCACAGCAGCATGTTCTGTGTGCTCTCAACAAAGTACAAATGATTACAGGGTCTGAAACAGACAGAAAGAGTGTTTATGAAAAGTCAGAATAAGACTTTGTAGCATTTTAGATAAACCTTGAAAGAGAAAGAGCCGAGGCAGCATGCAGCCAGGTTTCCATAGCAATAGTACTGAGTGTGTGTTAACACGCCGGCCGCTGCTCTGAGTGTGCTTTGTGCTCGGTACCTCATTTACTCCACTTAGTCTTTTGACATTCAGCCTGTGATTATTCCCACTCCTTATATAGAAACCAAGACATAGACTGGTTGAGAAAAAGACGTAGGCTCAGACCACAAGCAAAGCAGGGGCCAGGATTTAGATCCTAGTGGTCTGGGGCCAGGTCCAGTGCCCTCATGCACCAACTCTCACATAAGTGGGGCCACAGAGCCTGAACTGAGGAAGACTTGCCCTGTAGAATTTGATGGAGAGGAGGGTGAGATGAGCCACTGTGTGCTGGTTCTTGAGTCTGCTCTCTCCAAGCTGAGCATCTTCTCCTTGTTTTCCGCCTGTCAACATACAACCCAGAATGTCAGCGCCATTTGAACTCATCTGCAGCCTTTGAGAGAAAGGAATAGGGTCTGAGTCGTAGCCCCCAATATTAACATAGACCTTGTCAACTTGGTTTCAGCCAAGTTATCTCATGTAGAAATCGTGCTAGGAGTTAGTCAGACTGGAAGGCGTTTTATGTAAAGAAATAGACTCATCTCCAGAGAGTCTGTGTTGCAAGATATGTTATCAACATCTGACAGCTAGGGGATAGAACCGGGCCTCATGGTGTGCCCAGTTCCCACGGTGACTGGTGGGGAAGCTGAAGGGAAAGGGAGGCAGCGGGGGGGGGGGGGGGGGGGCGGGGGGGGCGGGGGGGGGGGACACAGTGGGAGACACTGGTGCTGGGAGCAAAAGACATAGGCTGACCTTCAGCTTAGAGGGTTACCACTGGGATTGTCACTGGACGTCACTGGTCCCCAGTTTTATATTCAAAAAATAATAATAAATGCTCTATAAATGGATAAGGATGCTTTATGGAATACCTCTGACTCTGGCAACTTAAAAACACACAAGCGATTGTTTTGAGCAGGAATTTAACTACAGGCACCCGTAAGCTCGCTGCTGGGAGCCGCACTTAATTCTGTGATTTTTCTACTCACCACAATCTTCAGCTTTGCTGATCTCTCTCTGAACAGCCAGATGCTGTCCTCTGCAAAACAGTGGCAAAGACACAGTAGCCACCGAAGCAACAGACACAGTAAAGTCCCTTAGCTGAGTAAGGGACTGAGCTAAGAACTGGGTTTGCCTCTCAGCAGCATGGTAGGAGAATGCTACTGTGATTCCCATAGACAGAGGAGGAAGCCAAGGTTTCATTTCCTGATTAACTTGCCCAGTGAACAAGGTCAGTTTACCCACTCCTAACCCCAGCACTCAGAACCTCTCCGATGCATAACCAGGCACAGGCACTAAGGGATACATGAACTCAAGGGTTCCATGTGACTTTACAGTCTTAGATGTCATCTTTACTTAGAAAATGATTGCTTTGTTTCTAGAGCTCAGAATCTTTCTTTCCCAGGCAGAAAGAATCCTGAGATCCAATGTAAAAGCATGGAGGGCAAAATATCGTTTTCCAAAGTGCATTCTAATCAGGCAAACAATTACATGTCCATGTGAGAGTAGAGAGGACCGTTTGGGGAACAGAGGCTCATGTGATCTACCTCCCCAGTCATCTGAGAGCTAACTGTTCCACACAGGAGCCGCTGACCTCTGCCCAGCTTGTTCAATGACCCTTATCATAGAAAATAAGGAAACGTACCCCCACAACCGATGTCACAGCCAGTAGTAGATCAAACAGAGCAGAGTAACCACCTGCACATGCCAGCCTCATTCAAAGGGCATCTGAGTTACCAGAGTTATTAAGGTCAGAGCCTGAGTCCTGGCAGCCATAACAAGCTAGACCTGCCCCACCCCCATAGATCAATTAAAGAGACACAAAATAGCAAAAACAAACAAACAAAAAAAACAAAACAAAGAAAGTGAATTTAGTCAATGTGGTTGTATTGGGAAAGGGAACTAATACAGCTATCCAGTGACCCCACCCCCACCCCCAAATCCATCTTTGGGGTCCTGACAGGAGGTCTGGGTTTACATGGAGAAGAGTTACATGTAGCTAAGCAATCCTGGTCAAGGTGTGGTCCCACCCATTATTGCGTCGTTTTGCCTGTACTCCAGCATCTCCTACAAGATGGTCTGGTAACTGTCATCACTGTATGAAATATCTTCCTAGGGGGGACCTTTCCCCTCTGGCTGGCACCAGGGTGTCAGCCTTTCCCTTCACCCAGCTTGATTCCTGGGGAGATTCCAATTCTTTGGGACAGTCTGTTTCAATAGTCTGATTGCTAAAAGGAGGACACAGATGTCTCTCTTTAGAATGTCTTCCCTCCTGCCAGGACAGCGCTGTCTCTACCCTGAGCACAATGAAGTACTAAGCACTTAGGAAGACTCTAAGACACATCCCTGCCCTGAAAGATGCTCTGGGACGCTAATGTAAGATGCCAAGTACCACACTGGAACTCTGAACAACCTGCCCTGGGTGGAGAGGGACCATCAGACACAATTAACTCACACACAGCAGGAGGTGTGAAGGGCACTGGCGGAAGTACAGGCTGAGAGCTATGGGTGCCCAGAGCAGAAAGGATTCTGACTGACGAGGCTGTCCTAGAAGACCTGATACATAAAGTGGGCTTTGAAGGAGCAAGGGGAAAAGTTAGCGGTAAAATTCCTCCTGGGGGAGGAGTCGTTTGCTGATTTTAAAATTAGGCTGGTGATGAGCATGAGGCTGATGTTCAAACTGGCCTGATTTGGATTCCCAGATCTGCCTTGTCTGTAAAACCTTCAATGATTTTTTTTTTTTTTTTTTTTTTTTTTTTTTGTCTCAGCCTGAGAAGATGGATCAGTGAGTAAAGCATTTGCCTTGCAAGCATGAAGACCTGGATTCAGTCCCTAGAGTTCACATATAAAACCGGTCAGGTGGTGTATGCTTACAGTCCCAGTGCTAGGGAGGTCAGAGACAAGGGGAGCCTCAGGCTTGCTGATCAGCCAGTGAGCTCTAGACCAATGGAAGATCTTGTCTCAAAAAACAACCACAAGGGGAAAAGGGGATGGCTCTTGAGAGACAACACCTGAGTTTGACTTCTGGCTTACACACACACACACACACACACACACACACACACACACACGCACGCACGCATACCAAACTTTGGCCTTTTCTTCTGCAAATGCACATGGACATACCTTCTGCTAGAGTGTTAGGATTGCTGTGGAGGGTGAATACATTAACAATGTAATGCAGATGTTTAAGAAATGCATAGTCAATGATTGGTTTGATTATATTATTGCCCTTTTCATTACAATGAACATTATCTCAGTTACTCTTTAAGATCGGACAACTTACACAATTGCCTCAATGCACCACAGACTTGTGTTTGTGCTTTCCCACCCCCCAGATCCTGGTATGAACATTTTTCTTATCTCTTGGGTTGTATAGGGTTTTTGCTTAAGAGTTTGTTGATATTTGGAGGAGGCATTCAGTACACCATGCTACTGTTTTATTTTATTTTATTTTATTTTATTTTTGTTTTTTTTTAATTTCTTCTTCATACAGTAAACTCTGCCTTGGAAGGTACACTCTTTGGGATATCTTCAACCCTAATAACAAGCCCATAATCACCATCAGCCTAGTTAGCTTCCAGGTGAGAGCACTGTCCTGGCCACAGCCTGGCTTTGCTGCATTATTTGTGCTTATACTGGGAACCATCTCAGATCCCTGGAACCTGGTTAAAGTATAACCAAATAAGGGCAGTGTTGGGCCAGTGAGGACCTTTAAGGCCAGGAAAAAAGAAGTAATTTCTCAAGCTAGACAAACATAGGTGGTCCTGTGCCCGAGAGCCCAAGTGTCCTGACACATACAGATCAGCATGCTGATACAGAGCTCCATCCCCTGACCAGCTTTTCCTGGCTTCTGCCCTTGCTCTGCGAGCTTGGGCTACAGTGAAGTCTAAACTCCTTTCTTCCTGCAGTCTGCCTTGCCCTCTCCCTTCCTCCCTGCTCTGAGTACAGCTGGAAACCAGCGCCTTCCTGGAGGCCCACACTTTGCATGCATCTCCTGCTTCCAAGGGCACCCTTGGGATGCATCTCACAGCACCACGGGCTCTCCAGGGACCTGTGCAGTTTGGGTTCCCGGTTTACAGTAAATAAAGCAGTACAGTTGGAGACACACTATCTCCACAGTGTGGGGCCTGAAGAGAAAGCAGGGAGTGTTGACTTTCAAGGTTTAGCTTCTATTCTCCTGACACCAGGGGTTATCAGCCTAGTTCATGTCACATGGCAACTCTGGCTGGAAGTACAGACTGGAGAGTGGATTCTGAGGCTGCGTGAGGGATCTATGGGAAGCTGTGGCCCGAAAGGATGGTGAGATGTAGCATGCACAATGGGAAAGGATGGCAGGACAGAGTGATGATGGGCAGTATGACGGAGGACAGGTTAGAGAGCGTCTGTGTATGCGTGTGCATATTCTGCCTACCTTGGACTTTTGAAAATGTTTTTGTCCCTCAAGACCCCCCATCTTGGCGGTGGACCCAGACCTTTCCTCTTGAGAAGGAGGTGCTCTTCCATCTGCAGGCACAGGGAGTTCTGTTCTACAGCTCAGCACACTTCCCTCCCTCTTTATTAGTGATTGGGAAGCTGTCTCCTTCCTCCCAGTAGAAATCCTTCTCCAACGTGGAGTTTAGTTGTCCTGTATTGGGCTGTATGTGACATGGAATCAATGAGTTAATTATTCAGAAAATGTTAGTGTAATAGATATGCTGCAGGGTAATTGCACATGGTGGTAAGGACTCACAGTGTGTGGCCAGAAGCATATGGGTTTGAATGATAGCTGTACTGTCCCCATACAGTACCTGCCCTTCAGCATCTTTTGTAAAATGACAGCAATAAAATCATGGACCCTCTAAGCCTGCTACAAACTTTACAAGTTAACAAATGTAAAATGTATAGCCTAGTTCCCTGTTGAAAGGCTCATGACATGCTAGTATCCAGGAAAAAAATATAAATAATGACAGTGGATGCCACCATCACTGTGCATTCTGTTGCTGCATGGGTAGCCAGGTGGCCCAGCCCCTCCAGGAGACCCTCATTTACCTGAGATGATGGAGGAAATGGAAGTCCACTGCTTATTAACACATGGCTGCTGTTCCAGTGTACACAGGGCTTCTGTGAGCTGGAGGACACATGCAGGCCTTTCCCAAGGCCTCCCATAAGCACTTAGCTCCCTCTGAACACTGGAAGAGAAAGAAGCTTCACCTAAAGCCTTGAGCAAGGCGAGTGTGAACTGCCCATCTCAGCTCACCTGCACCCAGAGCAGTGCCAGGTCTGTGTAGACGCGCCGTGACATCCAACAGAGATTCCGTGGCTCTAGTACACAGCCCATAGACAGACTTGCCTCTGCTTTATACATCCTGGAGGAGACTGAGGAGGGGACGGGCATGTTACTGGAGGACAGTCACCTTAGAACGAGGAAGTGGTCTCTGTTGGAAGACAGACAGTGGCATGGCATGGTGGGAATCATGTGGTGTGGGTGGAAGGGTCAGTAATGTGTGACCCTATGTCTGTGTGGAACCTGGAAAGAACAAGAAACATCTGAAATGTACTGTAGGTGCTCACGGAGCTAGGATCTGATCATGGATGAGCTTGCACTGCCTTCTTACATAGAAAGAAACAGAATTCTTTTCTTAAGGGAGAAAACAGTGCACTCCATCATCAGTTCCCTCGGTGTCTGCGGTACTTCTCAATGCCGAGTGCAGGACTGTACATCAGCTAGGGATGCTAAGCAAAGGGGGAAAGGCTCTGCTGGAGCTGGGGTGCAGCTCACAGGTAGAGAGCTAGTTTGCCCAGCACACAGAAACTCCATGTTTGATGCTCCCATATATTTTAGCCTAAGTGGGGACACATGATCAACAAGCCAAGCACTCTGGTTAATTGACGGGGAATCTCTCATCAGCCCCTATGCAATTCCTTCCACTGTTGAGTGACTTTTCCTGGGGAACAGGAGAACATCTACCCACCCCAGACAGCGCACCAAGAGCAGACCAAAGAAACGATTCTACCCACCCAGGCCTAGCTCAGTGAATTAATGAGTTTATGGAGGTGACTCGGGGCACACGGTGATGGTATTGTCTACTTGACACAACCTAAAATTGCTTTGGAAGAGTGTCTCAATGAGCGATGGTCTAGATCAAGTTGGCTTATGGGTATGACTTTCTGGTTTTGTCTTGATTGCCTTCATTAATACAGGAGGATCCAGCCTGGAAGTGGGCAGCACAATTTCCTAGAATGGATATGAGCAGAGAAAGCTGGCTGAGCATTAAGCATACATGTGTTCATTCATTCCCCTCTGGTTCTGACTGTGTGTGTGATGCTAGCAGATGTTTGATGTTCCCATTGGCCTGAGCTCTCTGCTATGATGGGCTGTAAGCTGGAACTGTGAGATGAATGAGAACAAGGGAAAAGTCTCTGCTGAGGCTGGGGGTGCAGCTGACAGGTAGAGAGCTAATTTGCCTAGCACATGGAGACTCCATGTTTGATGTCCCCACATATTTTAGCCTACGTTACTTTCTCCACTAAGTTACTTTCGTCAGGGCAACTTAACACGGCAACAGAAATGGGACTAGAATAAATATGGGTGACTCAAAGACAGATGAGTCACAAAAAAAAGAACTTCACCCCATAATGGGTGATGACTTGCTAAAGCCATGTCTGTGAAGCTTTCTGAACAACTTGTAGGCAGTTCCACTGAAGAATTTCTACCCCCTAGCAATTACTCATTGCTTACGTAACATTTGGGCGGGGCCTTGTGAATCTTGTAACTTTATGAGTTTCTTGGGCCTCCTAAGTTTCCTTAGCTTCCCGGAACTAAAGAGTTTCACTTTACCCTCCACAGGGAAACCTTTCAGTTCACAGTGTTTGACGTCACCATGTGCCCAAACTGATGTCCCAGGGTGCTGAAATCACATGGCCTCTTCTCTGTCAGCCTGCCATTTTGATTCTTAAAGTTGTTGGAGGTGTGGAGGGCAACAGTTCTGACTCCAAACCTGTGTCTACTTCTGTCCTCCCATTGTCCTTGGGCAATGCAACTGAAGTAGGAGAACCCCAGAGAAATGGAGTCCAAAAAACACCTATTTCTTTGGAAACTAATTTGAATACTTTTGAATGGCTCTTAGAAGAATCACCGAAAATGTTGTAACATTTGTTATATGTGAGACAACTATTAAAGGTTGAGGAAAAGCACAAAATATATTCTGAGCTTACGTTTATTTTGTAAATGTCTCCAGGCTCCCAGGACATCAAAAGATCGTCGAATGCAGGTGCACCTAGGCATTCCAAGCTGAACAAAGATCCCTGTCATGCATCGCTTTCTGTGATTCTCTGGTCTAACCGTCTTTCTCAAATAATCTAATTGCTGTCCCCATTGCAGAGATAAAAGGGCTGCTGCTGTAATTATGACTTGAGTAAAGAGCTGTGACAGGAAACAGCAGTGTGACCTACTTAGGGCAGTCCTTGAAGTAAAGGAAGAAGGCAGCCAAGCAAAGGTGGGGGAAGTGATGAGCACAGAGGAAGCTGGACCAAAAAGGCCTCTAGATGCCACAGAGCTGGAACCACAGATGGTGGAAGGAAGGGCGTGTGGTTCTGACCACCAGCGTAGAAGCTGCACTCAAAGCATGAGGAAAAAACCCTGAGGGCTTCTGGAGAGCGGTTAGGAATGAGTGACTTCTGGTTCCAAGAGGAAGTTCAGGCTGCTGTGTGGCTTCCCCAGGGTGGAAGGGGGGGACACCAGGAAAAAGGAGGGACACCAGGTGAGGTGTGGGTGTTGTGTGGCATTCCCAGGGGGAAGGAGGGATACCAGGTTAGGTGTTGGTGTTGTGTGACATCCCCAGGAGAAAGGAGGGACACCAGGTGAAGTATGGGTGCTGTGTGACTTCCCCAGGGTGGAAGGGGGGACACCAGGTGAGGTATAGCTGCTGTGTGACATCCCCAGGAAGAAGGAGGGACACCAGGTAAGGTGTGGGTGTTGTGTGGCATTCCCAGGAGGAATGAGGGACACCAAGTGAGGTGTGGCAGGGATGAAGCCATTAAGTTAAAGCTCCCATAAATTAGGTCTGTGTGTGAGCAGAGACAGAGCCCTGTGCTGTGGGAGCAGAGAAAATGGGAAATGGAAGCAACATTGGTTCTTGGACCTCATGGATAGCAAACAAGCAAGCCCTCTATGTAAATAACATTGTATTTACATATAACTGATTCACATCCTCCTGTGCCTTGAATACAGAATAGACACTATGCAAATTACTGTAATAATGTATCATTCAGGAAATGATAAGAAGAAAGTCTGTACACACATACTATAGGAGAAATGTACTTTAACCAGTTTCCATCTACAGATGGTTGACTCACAGATACATAAAGCATGATTGTGGAGTTCCACTGCCCTACCTAAATTTGTGATGCCTTTTGTTTTATTTTGTTTTGCTTTTGTAGTTTTGAGACAGTGCATTACCATGTAGTCCAGACCAGCCTTGAACTCAAGATGCTCCTGTGTCTACCTCTCAAGTGCTGAGATTATTGATGTTCACTGCCATGCCCAGCTGCAAAATTTGTGATGTGTGTGTATGTGCATTCATGTGCAAGTACGTGTGTGTGTGTGTGTGTGTGTGTGTGTGTGTGTAAAAGCCAGTGGTCCACAAGTGTTCTCCTCACTCCCTCTTCATCTTGCTCTTTGAGAGACTCTCTCCCTGAACCCGGAGCTCACTGAGTCAGCCAAGTTTCCTGACCAGGGTCCAGGCATGCTCTGTCTCCACCTCCCAAGCTCTTGACTTCAAGGCATGTACCCCTTGCATCTGGCCTTCTATGTAGCCCTTGGGGATCTGAATTCAGGTCCTCATGCTTACACATCAAACAGCTTATTGACTGGGCCATCTCCTTAGCCTTTTAATTTGTGATGTCTTAAAAAGAAATCCCAGGCTGCTGAGAGATCTTAGCAGTGAAAAGCTCATGTACATAGGCCTGACAAACTGAGTTCTATCCCCAGATCATACATGGTGGAAGGAAAGATACAACTCCCAAGAATTATTTTCTGACCTCCACATACATGCTGTGGCATGACATACCTACACACACACATACACACATATACACATACATACATACACACACATACATACATATACACATACACATACACACATATTCACATACATACATACATACACACACATACATACACATACACACACATACACACATATTCACATACATACATACATACATACACACACACACATACATACACATACATACATACATACACATACACACACACACACACACACACACACACACACACACACACACACACAACTGTGCTATAATACTAGCCCACCAGGCAAGATGTATCCACTGTGTAGTAGTGGCATAAAGATTATCAGGGTAACCAATTGTTTGTAGTTAGAAATGAGTCGTGCTCCACAGGAAGGAAATCATGCCCAATTAGTTCTGCTCTCAGCCTTGGCCAGAGAAGCTTCTCTCTGCAGTGAGCAGCAACAGTCAATGTCAAGACTCAAAACAGTACCAAGGTCAAAGTGCTTGTCTTAGTTAGAGTTACTGTTGCTGTGATGAAACACCATGACCAAAAGCAACTTGGGGAGGAAAGGGTTTATTTCACTCACAATTCTATGTAACAATTCATCATCAAAAGCAGTGAGGGCAGAAACTCAAAAGGGCAGGAAGTTGGAGGCAGGAGCTGATTGATATAGAAACCATGGAGGAGTGCTGCTTACCGACTTGCTCCTCATGGCTTTCTCAACCTGCTTTCTTATAGAACCCAGGACCACCAGCCCAGAGATGGCATCACCCAGAATGGTCTGGGTCCTCCTCCATCAATCACCAATTGAGAAAATGCCATACAGCTGGATCTTATGGGGGCATTCTCTCAATTGAGGTTCCCTTCTTTCAGATGACTAGCTTGTGTCAAGTTGATGTAAAAGAAGCCAGGACAGTGCTGAGAACAAGTGACTATCAAGTACTTATCCCTAAATGGGACATCTATATCTGCATCCACATTCCCTCAAGGCTCAGGAAACATCATGAGAAAGTGTGGAGACAAGAATGTAAAAGCTGGAGTGTGAGGAGGAATGTCATGAAATGGTGTCTTCCAGATGTGACATCATCATTGTACTTATGAACTCAATGGTGTCTTTCAGACATAACATCACCATTGCACTTTGGTACCCAATGATGTCTTCCAGATGTGACATCACCATTGTACTTATGAACTCAATGGTGTCTTCCAGACATGACATCACCATTGCACTTAGGTACTCAATGGTGTCTTCAGACATGATATCGCCATTGTGCTTAAGTACCCAATGGTGTCTTCCAGACATGACATCACCAAATTGTGTTTAGGTACCCAATGTTGTCTTTCAGACATGATATCACCATTGTGCTTAGGTACCCAATGGTGTCTTACAGACATGACATTGCCATTGAACTTAGGTACCCAATAGTGTCTTCCAGACATGACATCACCAAATTGTGCTTAGGTACCGAATGGTGTCTTCCAGACATGACATCGCCATTGCACTTAGGTACCCAATGGTGTCTTCCAGATATGACATCACCATTGCACTTAGGTACCCAATGGTGTCTTCCAGACATGACATCACCATTGTGCTTAGGAACTCACTGCAGCTGTGGCTGCCTGTGTAAGATCAAGTCAACAAGATCAGTGAACATTCCAATAGCCAACATTGACTGGACTCAGTAGATTTTTTTTTAAAAATGGAGAACACATGACAGCAGGATGAGGACATGTTGAAGGTATGTGGAAAGAGGTAGAGGTGAGCATGATCAGGGTACCTTACATACATTTATGGAATTTTCAAAGGATAAATAAATGATATTGTTAAAATTCATTTAAAAAATAAATTCTATTCATGTTTTTTTGGGGATAAGCCATTAATATAGCCAAACTTCGAGTTAATTTTTGAAAGTCTTCTGAGATTGCATAGAGGGAAATCCCTACAAGGATCCAGAAAGCTGGTTATTTTTCTCTTGTTTGGTATTTACTGGCTGTGCAACTCAGAGCAAGCTGTAGAAACCCAGGAAGGTCATGGAGAGAAGGGCCGACTCTACCTTTTCCTGCCCACCCCATATTTGGGTGCACCATTTGAAAAAAAAAAAACAATGACTCCCCTATTCACCATACTTGACAGTGAGTCTAGGTCTTGGGCAATCTGACTCCATGTTTTGAGCCTCATTGCATGTAAGTGGGTGTTGTCACCCTGGTATCACAGGTGAGCAAATCAACACACATCCATCAGTGTGCCTATGTCAACGTCAGAGCTAAGCTCAGGGACTTTATAAGCAGATCAGAAGCAAGCCTTTCCCTTTACACTCATGGGCTTCTAAAGACTAATGCTGAGAAAGTTCATCAGCACAGGAAGGGAGGAATGACTTTTTCCGGAAGGCTTTCCATGGGAATCCACATCTAGCTGGGTCTCAAAGGATGTGCCAGTTTTCCGTGTGTTGAAGGGTAATTCTGAGGAGCATTGTAGAAGTATGGTGGCCTGAGAGGAAGCAGTTCCCTTTCTGCCACAGTGTGGGCTGTTTGGAGAGGAACTGAGAACATGAGTTGAGCTCCTGCTACCTGGAGCTCTCTGGGGTTGTCACACAAAAGTAAGACAGTGAGCATAGCTCCCCTACGCTGCTTCCCACCAACTTTTTACCTGCTCCATAGCACATATGCCTGTGTCTTCCTTCCTCTCTGTCTTTGCTTGCTATTTGCTTCAGAGATTATTTAAATTGAAGCCCTCCCCTGCATACACACACTCCAGGGCACTTCATTTTCATGGGGCACAGGAAAAAAGATGCTTCAGGATAAGAAGATACATTGCTATTCTCAGAATTTCTCCTGAAATCCCAGGCCCCTGTATTGCTTCTCAGGTGAAGCTATTTCCTGACATGTTCTGAGAAACCTGGAAAAACAGTTCACTTGTTGGTACAAAAGGCACTAAATGCAGAGTGCTGAGGAGCTTTGGGGCTTCTATTACAGTATCTGATAACTGTCCAGATCTGAGTTCCTTTCCAAGGCTTGGCGACCCATGCTCCCTGCTTTTATGCCTCAACTCACCCTTCCATAAAAGTTCTATGTGTGCAATGGGAAAGTTACAGAGCATGAGAGCCACCTGAATCCCACCCCACAAATAATGAAATGAATTCCCAAGAAAAGTGACTTCTCTAAGGGCACAGAGAGATGCAGTGACTTGTTTGGTCATCCATCTATCTATGCATTTATCTATCCACCCATCCATCCATCCCTCCACACATCCATCTATTCACCTACCCATTTATCGACCCATTCATCCTTCCATCCTTATATCCCCCATCTACCCATCCATTCACCCATCCATCCATCCATTCCATCTGCCCACCCACCATTCCACTCATTCCTCTCAGCACATGCACTGTGGTGTTTTCCCAGTGCCTGGCCCTGGGTAAAGGCTAGAACTCAACAATAGATAAAATAGAGTGACTTCTGTCCTTGAGGACAATTTGAGATTAAATTTTAAAAATTAAACAAAACAAAGTTAGAAATAAACTACAATTGAGATAAACAGGAACTAAGATAGATAATAAAATGGGGGGAACATTCAAGCTGAGATTTGAAGGATAAAAAAGGAGTAAGGTGCCGGGCGGTGGTGGCGCACACCTTTAATCCCAGCACTTGGGAGGCAGAGCCAGGTGGATCTCTGTGAGTTCGAGGCCAGCCTGGTCTCCAAAGCGAGTTCCAGGAAAGGCGCAAAGCTACATAGAGAAACCCTGTCTCGAAAAACCAAAAAAAAAAAAAAAAAAAAAAAGGAGTAAGGTATATAAGGAATGAGTGGGGAGGGTCTCACACAGCCCAGGCTAGCCTCCAACTTACTATATATCTAAAGATCATCTTGAACTCCTCATCCTCTTCCCCCCACTTCTTGAATACTGGGATCACAGGCATGTGCCACCATTCCCTGTTTATGTGATGCTAGAAATTGAACCCAGGGCACTGTGAATGCTACACAAGGGGTCTTGTACAGAAGTCCTGAAACACAAATGCTAAATCATAGTTGCCAAAAAAAAAAAAAAAACAATAAGAGAATGACCAGTGTGAAGCCCAGGTGTAGGGTGTGTGAGCTGGGAGAAAGCCAGAGTCTGTAGCCCATAATTCTTTATACCCATTCAAAGAGAAAGTTTAGGCATAGGAAGACTTACAGGCAAACTCTTCTCTGCAGAAAGAAAATGATTCATCCTTCTTCTACGTGCACCCTTAACTTGATTAGTGTTCACAACTGGAAAATCAACCGAGGTGGAGTCTGGAGTGAATTCAGATATATACAAGAAGGATTTGGGTCTGATTATGTGATTTAGTTTTGAGACCCAGGAAATTTCTGTCATTGGCAGCCTCACTGCTTCCATTTTGCCCTTCCAGCCTCACACAGATCTCTAGGTAGAAGGTGAATTTCACTGTTCAGGGCACCTTTAGGCTGTCATTTCAGGCATTAGGAAACTTTGGCCTTGATTGACAGGCACTGATCAAATACGCAGGTGTGCGCTGCAATGCATGCTTGCTGCTTGGCCAAGGAAGGTGCATTTGCAAGTATGATTTTCACAGGGAGAGAATAGCAAATAAGAAACAAGAGGCCTTTTTTTTCCTACTCACTCAGAAAACGGGAATTAAGACAGCCAAAGAGGAAGTACTTAATGAATGATTTACCTTGCACTGCTCACAGTGATAATTCCTTAAAGAATCAGCAAAAGATGCTTAGTGATTGGGAATTGAGGGTGATGGAGCCAAAGGGAGAGATAGTTAGGAAGCTGGTCTCTCCCCCAGCCCCCTTTCCCTGACTGATATCCTTGCCTCTTTGTCTTCTAGCTGACTCACAAGCTAGTTCTTAGAGCTGGGTGGACATGATCCCCACCAGAGCCCTGTAGTGAATTCCAAATCCTGCCCCACATGGGAATCACGAATATTCACCCCATCTTAGATTGCAGCCCCGAACCTTTGCCCCTGAACTCAGCCGAAGAAAGATCCTGGTTGAGGTCCATTTCCCATCCCAGCCCTTATCTGATTCCAAACGAGAACTCCTTGCTTGGCTTGCAGACCCAGCCCTTCAACTCACGGAGCTGAATGGCTCCCACACCCGCCCACACGTTGGCCTCCCAGGGCGCAAACACCATGCTTCATGCTCCCTGGCACATAGCCGCTTTCTGTACTGACCTCTGAACATGCATTTCCACTCAAGATTGGGTCTCCTCTGCCACCTCAGCAGAGCAGACCAGCAGCTGAGGGGACACTGTCACGGGTTCTTGATGACAACGCTTCCCACCAGGGCACGGGACAGAAATCTGGAACTGGGAACTTCTATACTTGATCTGCCACAATATTGCCTGTGTGTGGTCACAGCTGGTATCCACCTGAGAGCTTAGAGGACCTATTGACACTTACACAGGGGGCAGTAAGAGGCAACCTTCTTGTAACTGAAATGCCATTCATGAACTTTGACCCCCCTCAAGTCCCTTTCCCTTGCTTCCTCTCCTTATATTGTAAAGAGCATACTTTAGTCACCATAGTGACCATAAACCATCAAAAAGAGATCTGGGGTCAGACTTGTCTCCATGGTCCCGGGCTCCTTTCTCATTTATATGTGGACTCAGGAGTCATTTCTCCTTCCTTGCTCAACGCACAGGGTGTCTATGAGAGGAAATGGGTGGGTGAGAACTGAGTCACATAATATGTCTGTGATTGATAGAACCACGGTGCTGGATTCTTATTCTTCTACAGAATGGCTATGTGACCTTGGGTGGGTCCATCAAGCTCAGGTTGTTATCTATAAGATGGGGCAGTAATTATATCTTTCATTATTAGTATTAGGGCTAAGGGGGTTTCCCAGTGATAGAGTTCTTGCCTAGTGTAATGGTTATCCTTGACTGTCAACTTACCATAGCCTAGAGTCATCTGAGAGAAGATGTTCTCAGTTGAGGAATTGCCTAGATCAGACTAGTCTGTGCAGATGTATATGAGGGGTGGTCTTGGTTATAAATGGATGTAGGAGGGCCTGACCTACTGTTCCTGTGGCAGATGGCCCTAGGCTGTAAGAAAAAGCCAGCCTAGCATGAGCCAGGGAGCAGCAGTCCTCTGTGGTTTCTGCTTCAGGTTCCTGCCCCGACTTCCTTCAGTGATGGACTGTACCCTGGAAGTGTAAGATGAGATAATCCTTCCCTCTGTAAGTGGCTTTTGGTCAGAATGTTTTATCACAGCATTAGGAAGGAAATTAGAGTGCCCAGCATGCGTGAGGCCCTTGGTTCTACCCTGTGCGCCCCCTTCTCATTAGAACTTATTGAATTAGTATTCAGAGAATGTACTTAGAGCATAGTGTTGGTACACAGTGGCACTGTGATTGTTTGAAGTTGTCTGTGTTTGTGATACAGGAATGAAAGCTCTGGCTGCGTTGACATGCCTTCAGAGTACAGGTCACAGAGTAGGGCAGATCTGCACTCATACACTAGCTTTGCCCTGTATCATGAGACTGAATCACAGAGGATTAACTGATCTCCTTGAGTTCAGCTTCATCATACATGGAAAAAGAAAAAAATGAATCACAGCACTGTTGAGGGGAGTGGAGGAGAAAGCACACATTTACCTAGACCCATAGTAAACCCTGGGTCCAAGACATAACTACAGTGATAAATTTTAGACCCATAGTAAACACTGGGTATGTGATATAACCACAGTGATAAAATTTTAGACCCATAGTAAATACTGGGTTCATGATATAACTACAGTGATAAATAAGAAGAATGGTGTTGCTGCAGGCAGTACCAGACACCTGGAACATCAAGGTCACCAGCAGACAACATCTTATCTCCATCACAGGAGATAAGAGGCTCTACCAATGATAATCTTGACACAAGTTTTGCATATTCTAAACACATGCAAATTAAATAAAGCTTAAAGTGCAGTTGATCAGCCAGCTGTCTGGTAGGAGGATTTTGCTACGTCAAATAGTCCCTGAAGCCCAGACACCTTCAGTACTGAAATCTACAACCCTGTGAGTTCCTGCTCCCGAGTTGGTGATGAGTCAGGGACAGTGTGCATTGTATGTCCCATCCTTGACAGGCTCCCTTCCCATCACAGTCCATATGTGTACAGTACTGCCACGCAGTTATCCACAGAGTGGGCAAATCCTTCCTTCCTTCCGAACCCATTTGACATCGTAAGGGCTGAGTTACATAAGGGGATGTGAACCTCCATGCCTAGGGAGCACCGCTGAGGAGACTGGGTGTTGTGGGTGGAATACATCAGGCTTGGCTGGGTTCCAGGACCAGCCTGAGAGGAGCACTTTCATCCTGTCACTCTAAGCTGACAAGAAGTGACCTCCTAGAGTGGGCTGGCTGACACATCCAAGACCCTGCATACCTACCCACCAGACCAATGAATGGAGATGATGACCTCCCTTAGAAGTACATGGGAAAGAGGCATCACCAGGCATACATGTGTTTATTCCTTAGCCGATATGCACAGGATTCGGTGTATCTTATGCATCAAGAAAATCAGCAGATTTGAAAGGCTTTTACTTTCAGTAGAGCTTTGCCTCCGTTGTAGGTAAAAAGAGACAATACACAGAAAGTCATTTGAAAATATGTAACCAATGAGTCCATCCCATGCAAGAGACTTTGTGGAAGGATGGAGTCAGTAGTCAAGAACACACCTTGAAATCAGTGGAGGTGGCTGAGTGTGTAAAACATGAGCCACTCACATATGAGGACCAGAGTTCAGATCTCCAGAACCCATATAAATGTCTGGCAGGCATAGCAGCCAAGTATAACCCTAATACTCAGGAGGCAGAGACAGGGGATCCCTGGCTCAAGCTCAATCAGTGACCTCTAGTTTCAAAGGAAGAGATCTTGCCTCAACATTTAAGATAGAGCATGACCAAGGAAAACACCTCTGACCTCTACATGTGTGTGTGTGCATACACACACACACACACACACACACATGCACACACGCAAATTTTAAACATAGCATCTATATCTATATTAGCAAGTTGTCTGCAATTGTTCATTCATCCATCTACTAAAAATACTGTATAATCAGTGTGCAAATCCCCACAGGAGCTGTAAAGAATAATGCAGCCTTTATAAGGGGCAAGACATTGTGTATGTCACTCATTTCTCTATCTCAGAGCTCGGCCCACAGGGTACAGATAGTCATGATAGGATCAGATATGTCGTGTTATTGAATACTCAGTGCTTAGAACCATGAGTCATTATGGAGTTCCTAGCTTATCTTGGACTCTGACTTATGAAATGAGAGCAGTGTGAGATCCTGAAGCTATCTGTTGGTTGGTATGTACTTCTGCTTCACAGTACCTGCACTTTACCTTTGCCGTTTCTAGTAAAAGGTCTACTTACCCATTTCCTCTGGCCCTTTGGGTAGCCCATGCCCTGAGCAATCTTAAGCTGTATGAAGTTGTTCACACAAGTGACTAGGGCAATGGGGACACTCTGAAGAGCATGTCTGTGACATCTTGACTCTGATTCTGGAGATGCTACGATTTCTGACTTCTCTGAGGCTTTGTAGCCACCCAACACACTTGCATCTTGTTAGCCTCCCTCCATTTCCATTCTTGTCTTCAAAGAACTCACACTAGCAAAGCCTGTGTCTTAGACAGAACTTCACAGATACTTACTTCTGTGGGCACAGGAGTGTGATTTTTAGTGGAAAGGCTTTGGAGTGGTAAAGACCAGGAAGCAGGAGGGCTGCCCAGCCAGAACCTGTAAATTGCCAGACAGGCTGTGAGTCTTGAACTCAAGAGCCTCCTAGGCTGGAAGCTTGCTATGTGTAAGTCATATGTGCCCATTCCCATTTTCAAACTCCCATTGACTCAGGACAGCCTTTCCATCCACAGTGTCTCTTGTCCTATAGCTTGCACTATACAGTCATAGAGTTGGAAGACTGTGAAATGAGCTAGAGCTGACCTTCTCAAACTAGAGCGAGAATGCTGCAGATTCCCAAGTCACACACTAAGTACCCTAGACCTTGAAGAGCATTAATCTTTTAGCCCTGCACACAGTTACAAGCTTGCCTTCTCTCCATCCTCATCCTCGCTACTCCACCCTTTCTCTATATCAGGTGCACATAGTCATCTTCCATCTCTCTCTCTCTCTCTCTCTCTCTCTCTCTCTCTCTCTCTCTCTCTCTCTCTCACTACACACACACACACACACACACACACACACACACACACACACACACACACACACATATCCCTGAGGATAAAACCCAGGGTCTGCACATGCTATGCAGTTGCATGCCACCTCTCTCCTCTACACACACACACACATACACACACACACACACACACACACACACACACACACATCTAATGATGGAGTCAGCATCTCACACATGTAAGTGTGCATGTGTGTGTGTGTGTATTCTATATCCATCTATCTCCACAGACACACTAATCTGATGAAGGAGACACGATCTCACACATGCAAGTGCACTTATCTATCTATCTATCTATCTATCTATCTATCTATCTATCTATCTATCTATCTACTTATCTATCTGTCATTTATCTATATCTATTTCTATTTCTGTCTCTATCTCTACACACACACACACACACACACACACACACACACACACACACACACACATAAATCTGAGGATGGAGCCAGTGTCTTATACATGCTGGGCAAGTACAGCACCACCGAGCTCCAGCTCAGACCTTTCTTGTGCTTTCTTATTATCTTACTATTTTCTCCCTACATTTAGTATCAGTCACACCTTGTTGCTGAGCCCTGTTCAGGTCTTCTGCCCCTCTGGATGCAGCTTCTCCTCTGGCCTTTTGCCTAACCAGCTCTTCACCGTGATCATTTTTCAACTCAGTCACAGCTGCTATAGAGAGGGGTTCCTTGACCACCTGCTAGAAGCAGCCCGGCCACCCTCTCCTGGTCTCATTGTATTTTCTTTCTAACACCTGCAGTATCCAGAATGATCCTCTATTTGTGGTAGCTTTCTCTCCTTTTGGAGCATGGGCTCCATGACAGTGGAGATTGTGTATCCAGTGCTCATCCCTGTGCTGTGGATGCTGGTTTGGGATAGGAGGCTAAGAAAAAGACTCGTTGCCTCAAGGACAAACTGTTACTAACCTGGATAAGCCTATGGCACTGAAACACTGCCCTGCTATTCACATAGAATGATGACCCCCATAAAGGCAGTCCTCAAGATGCCTCTGTGTAGAGCATCTCCACTGACTCGCCCACTGCAGGAGACCACACTGTATCTCATCAACTCTGCGCTTCTTCCTTTTGCTGTCTGGTGAATCTTTCACCACCTGCATTGCTGACCTGTCACAGCCTGTTGGGATCTGGCACCTACTTTCTGCCCAGCACATATTACAAGTCTGGTGGACATTTGTCAGATGAGCAGACTGAAGAAGAAATAGAAGGTTCTTTTCTGTAGAGCTACATACACACCTCTAATGACTAGGAAAGCTCTAATGGAGGGAAGGAAGAAGGAAGAGAGGGGAAGAGGAGAGAAAGAGAGCTGGGGCAGGAGAAAGAGGAAAGGAAGGAAGAGATGGGAGGAAGAAGGAAGGCATGGGAGAGAGGTGAGATGGAGGAAGGAAGGGATGAGATGAAGATGTGAAGGAGGGAGGGGAGAAGGACTCCGTCATCCAGATGTTTCCAGTACATCTCAGGATGGAGAGCAATTAGCACCCAGTCAGCTTCTCTCTGGGGACATTTATGAGCCCCGCTGAGTTCTGAAACAGCCTTGGCTCCTCAGTAAGTCTTCCTCTCCCCTTGCTTTCAACAAGACATCCACACAGTGAATGTAGATCCCACAACCAGTGAACCTGGCCTTCTTCTAACTCTCATCCTCATATACACAGTCACATCTCATTGGCCCCCTGGGCCTAGTCAGCAGTACTCCAGCTGGACAGTAAATGCTCAGAGCTGCTCAGAGGAGGATGGGCTCTTGGGCTGGGTAAAGAGAAATGCCAACAAGCTGAGGGAAGAAACACTGGCACAGAGCAGGGTGGCTTAGCTTGACCTGTTCCTGAGAGGCCCTGGGTACTCAGGTCCCTGTCCACCTCCCGGGCTGTGCCATATCCTGTACCCCGGTCGGCTTCACCCTCTGCAGTTGCTCTATGCCCCCCCCCCCCGGCACCCAGCAGGTGGATGGGCTGCTACTCTACCTGGAAAGACAGCACACACCCTGGCCTGTGGCCAGCACTCAGTCAGCACTGGCTCTTGTGGCAAGTAGGACCATTTTCTCAGTAGCTGGCTGGCTCTCTATTGCCACCTCAGGTTCCTCCACGACTCCCCTTGACCTGGGACCTGCTGAAGTCATTAAGAATCCCCTGGAAGGCTAGAAACACGCATGTCTCGGGTCATCACAATATCTCAATCTTCTGGCAGCAGTAAACATCAGTTGGCTGTATCAGGGAACTGGTGAGGGTTTGCCCGTTAAATGACCAAGACCCCCCAAATGTGTCTCAGAATCCTAAGTGAGTGTGGTTTCATTTAGAGGGAGTGGGAACAAGTGTATGCATGACAGTAATCCTGCATGGGTCAGGATTGGAGCCAGAGCATGCGGGGTGGGGGGTGGGGGGGTGGGACCGTCCTCTGAGTGACAGACATAAAGCATTTTTAGAGTTCAATGAAAGTCCCACCTGAGAGGGTAGAGTTGTTCAGGGGTGTGTGTGTGTGCGTGTGCGTGTGCGTGTGCGTGTGCGTGTGCGTGTGCGTGTGTGTGTGTGTGTGTGTGTGTGTGTGTGTGTGTGTGTCGGGGGGGGTGAGCATCTAAACATCCTCCCCCATATGTATATGTTGTAGCTCCCTCCCCCAAAATGAAGCTGTCCCCGTCACCTCATCATCTAGTATTTACCATGAGGCTGACACATTTCCAGGGACTGAAGCCAGGAGCTAAGGAGACATGTCAGCCAGAGAGGCCCTAAAGGAAGTGACAGTTACAAAGCCGCTAATACAGGGGGATCCCTCCTATGCAGGGAGCTGTCAGCCACAGTGGCCAGGCCAGGAGATTTATTGATACTAAGTGGATGGTGCTGCGACCTGGAGTGACTATCAAAGGGCTCCGGTGAGCAGAAGGCTGGCCCGGGCTGCCACACTGAGCAGCTTGGGGCCTTTCCTGCCCCGTGTCTCCCAGAAGGAGAGTCCCGGCCTCAATTCTCATTTCCTCCGGTTGTTGGGTTTGCTCTTCTGCCAACCGTCCTGGAGGCAGGGGCCCTAGCACTGGACACAGCAGCAGGACCCCAGAGCCCCATGGCCCCATCTCTGTCTTTCAGGGCCTTTGTGCCTGCCATTCCTTACCCCTGGAATATCTTTATGGACAGTGACTGCAGCTAACACCCCATTTTGGTTGATGTCTCCTTATATATCTCTAGTGACTCTCTCTCTCTCTCTCTCTCTCTCTCTCTCCCCCCCCCCCCCGTTTGTGTGTGTGTGTGTGTGTGTGTGTGTGTGTGTGTGTTCACCTGTGCATACCTAGACCAGAGGTTGATATTGTAAGTGTCTTCCTCAATCTCTCTCCATCTCATTTTTGAGACAGTCTTTCACTGTATCTTGAGTTCACTGATTCACTGACACTGGATGCCAGCAAGCCCCGGGGATCTTTTGGGTCCCTGTCCTTGACTCCCTAAGGTTAGTGCTGCATGTGCACATGACCACACCAGGATTTTTATGTGAGTCCTGGTGGTTTAAACTCACTTTGGTGCATGGCCAGCACTTTACCCACTGAGCCTCCTCTTGAGGCTGAAGACAGATGTCCCCACCTGAACAGCAGACTCATCCTTGATAGACACCAAGACTGAATTGTCATTATAACCGTTTCCTAGTAACTGTCCTTATCTTCTGCTGACACGGTGTTTATCATTGAAGCTGGGGTCCTGCCAAATTCACCAACCCATCTCTAGCATCCTATAAGTGCCTCGTGAGGAGCAGAAGCTGACTGTTTAGAAGCAAACAAATGGGCCAGTGGACACATTTGTGGGAAGAGAAAAGAGCGCATGTATGTGTATAAGCACGTATGATCTCCCCAGGATGGAGGGGACATAAAATAATACCAAGATCACACTGTGGTGAATAAATACAGATGTAGATAGAGATTGGTTGATGCAGATTAAAGACAGAGGTTAGTGGATGTAGATGATGGGAGAGAGAGAGAGAGAGAGAGAGAGAGAGAGAGAGAGAGAGAGAGAGAGAGATATCCATACACAGGGCTCTAATACAGCAATGCCTTTTTACCTGGCCAGAGGAAGGGCCCTTGAAAGAACTTTTCAGAACCTGAAACTGACCTGTGGGCCAGTCTATTTCTTCCCCATCATTTCAGTATATCAAATATGTTGGGAATTTGGGTTCCGTAGCCAGAGTGGCAGAACTCAGGTCCGAAATTTCCTGTGAGCTGGTCACTAGTCTGTAATTTCCATTGTGGGCTAAAGAGAGTCAGTGTGAAGAAACGTTCTTGGCCCTGGATCAGTGGTCCAATGCCAGCACAAACTGATGACCACCAGAAGGCACTGTGCTACCTAGGTGTGTCTATGCTGAAGATCCCACACACAGTCCAGCCTGCTGTGGAGTCTGTGTTGGGATTCTGTGCTTAAGCCGGTACACATTGGGGTCCCTATTCTGCTTGGGAACACTCTTGCTCCTTCACCCCTGCTGGTCACATCCAGGAATCAGGAATGTGTTCTCCAACCCCAAATGCCCTTCTATTTGCCTTAGGCCTCATCTATCCTCTGCTAAAGAGCTAACTCACACCCCAGGTCAAACATTGCATCTTAAATGAAACTCTAGACTCCACAGGCTCTGGACTTAGTGCCAGCACTTCTTCCTATGGAATCAAAAGACTCTGAGGCTCTACCATCTTCTAAGACTAAAGGGGCTTCCTGAATGTCTGAGCTTCGAACAGCTCCAACGTTGAATCAGTGAATATTTTCCAGTCAATTTGACCAGACTCTGGAATGCTGGGGCCTGAAGGAGTTGAACATAACAGAGTCTAAACCATTGTTCCACAGCTGAGAAAACTCCCAGGAGAAGGCTGAAGTTACTCAAGGTCACTCAAGTTCTTTGTAATGATTAAAGGAAAGAGATAACCCTCTGGGTCTTCTGCCATCTAGTCTAGTTCTTTTTCTATGGAACTCTTTTCTCTGCTCTGACTAGTTATTTTGACAGATCCAAATCCATGCATCTCCTCTCTCCATCTCCCTCTCCCTCCCCCTTCCCTCTTTCCCTCTCCTTCCTCTCTCTCCTTTCCCTCTCCCTCTCTCCCTCTCCTTTGCTTCCTCCTGGGGTTTAGTTGAAATAAGGAAGCACACCAACGTAAGAAGATGGAGCTCAGAGTGACTATAAGGCAGGGCCCACCCAAGTAAATGTAAGCTAGGCCATCCCCCACATTGCATCCTTTTAAGGAGCTGTAGGAAAATATTCCCTCTTAGTCTAAAGGATTGAGCACCCACTTTAATGAAAGAGAGATTTGCTGAAGGAAAAATAGGAGGTTATTTGAGAAGGAAGTTTGTGGCCTGCTACATCTAAGGATTTAGGCAGAACCATCCCCCTCCCCACACCCCTTCTCCCCCTCCTCTACTTCTAAAGTTCTAGCAAAAAAAAAAAATGCCACAGCCACTAGTACCCCCGAGACCTGGCTGAAGTGTGAAAGCACAAGGTGGTGTGGGGTAATGGGTCTGGAAGCTGGATTTTCATGCCACAGGACAGTATTTTACTGCCCGAAGGGGAGAGAAATACCTAAAAATACCATAGAGCATATTACAATATTTTAACAGGGTTTATGTGCTCCCTGTGCACACTCACCCCTGGAAGATGGATTGTGCATTTTGACAAATCTATATTTAACATGGGTGGATAATATACAACGCAAGCTCCCTGGTTAAAAAAAAAAAATCCATACTTATGGAAAACCTGAGTCTAGTAATTACAATAGACATTTAAAGACAGTGCCTATTGTGGGCTGTGCACAGAAAGTGAGTCTCATTAGGCAGAAAGAGAAAATAGTTTAAGTGGAGGAGGCTAAGAAGCCACCTCAGAAAGAAGCGACAGAGAAAGAGGTCCAGGAGACCACCAGCTCCTTCCACCACCTACTCCGGGTCACGTGAACTTTCCCTCAAGCATCCAGCATGCACTCCTTCATCAAATATTTATTAATCACCTATGGTGTTCCAAGCACTCTGCTGGCTCTGGGACACAAACAATTATTACATTCCGAGAATCTGCATGGAACAAAATGGCTACAGATGTGTACAGCAGCCCCGGCTCTCCACTAAAGGACTGAACGGGAGCCAGGGAAGCGATGGGCCGCTGGTGGGGAGGGAGGGGTGAAGGCTGCCTGGGAAAGTCAGACAAGCCCAGAAAGGACTGTGGAGGAGGATCACTCTTTGCTGAGTAGAGAGGAACAGAGCTGCAGGCCAGAAAGGAACAGAGAGAGCAAAGTCCCTAAGACAAAACCCACTGGACCAGAGCTGCAGAGTGACAGCCAGGATGGCCAATCAGGGAGTGAGGAGATTGAGCAAGGTCAACAGGGCAGTTTTTCAGACTAGGTGTTCTGGTCAGATACCCAGGGAGTTTTGCCCTGTGCAGTGGGAATCTCAGAACCACAAGGAAGTGAAATAATGTATATTGTTTCATTTTGGTTTGTTTAATTGATAAATTTCCTGTAGCTTCAGGGAGAGAATGGATTCCACTGCTAAAAAAACAAATGCGGCGCTTCCTCTCATCTAACCTAGATTTAAAACTGTATGTACATGAATGTGTGTATGTAGATGTGTGCTTGTGTGTGTGTGTGTGTGTGTGTGTGTGTGTGTGTGTACATGTGCACATGGCAGCAGAAGGGGGACCACACAGGGAAGGAAGGAATTTAATGAGAGGAGAGAGGAAAACAGGAAGGAGAAAGACTTCTATCATACTTTGTCTCTCAAAGACTCGGGATTCAAAATGTGCACATGGGGGCTGTTTAGTGAGAGTAAGGGGACCAGTGGGAAGAGCAAGAGAAGAGAGGGCATTGAGGGGGAAGGTACATATGAGCGAAGTACAATAATACACATGTATGAAAATGCCAGTGTAATAAAGCCCATTCTTTTCTACACTAAAATTTAATTAGAAAAAAAATCTTAGAGTAATCATAGACTATCCAAAAAGCTTCAAACATTTCCTAGGAATTATAGAGCATGTAAATGATGGATATTAATTTAAAATACCAAACAGCATAAAGTTCAGGCCATGATTATCACTGTCAGCTCTCGGGGCAGTCACGGGGCAGGTTAGAGCAGGCATCCATGATGTTTTGGTCTAGATGAAGATCTGCCAGTCAGTGGGCAAGTCACCTTGAGGGAGATATGAAGCAAGGAGTTGGGGCAGGGTGGAGGGAACCTGGGAAGAGGCAGAGTGTGGGTGTCAGGGATGAAGATGACTGCAATACAATATATTCATGTGTGAAATTCTCAAAGAATAAAACATATTAACAACAACAATAATACTTAAATTATTTATTTTATTATTTATTATAAAATAATAAAATAAAAAAATAATATTTTTGAAGACTCAATATGTTATTGTGCATTGAAGGTCTCTTCTCATAATGAAGTAAGGGGTGTCCCTCCCTGAGGGGACTGTGAACTCTCCAACCTGTATCAGATAGAAAAGTGAAGTTTACAGACTGATGGGCAGCTCGGTCCCACGCCCTTAGTCTTGTTCCCATCGCATTCTAATCTAAGCAGGAATGTAATCACCCCTAAGCCAGTATTCATCCCTTCTGGGGTCCGATGGAATGGATCCTGTGGGAGCATGTGCCAGGCTAAGCTGTTGTTGTGGCTGATACTCTGCAAGGCCTGGAAATCCCCTAGCAAGATGTAGGACTGCAACACAAACTTCAGCAGAAGACATACTCTGAGATGACGAGCGAGGTGTTTAGGAATACTTGTGTTCCTAAACCCATGTCAGCAGCAATAGTAGGCTGCCGCCCTTCCTGTAGCCATTTTTAAGCTTTGCCTTAAAGTCAGGGACAAAGAAGTGAAAGGTGGCCACACAGTCAACATATCTACCCACCTTGGGCTTGACCTAGAACACATATATAACATGTCTGTTAACTGTGTGTGTGCATATGTTTGTAAGCACGCACTGATGGAAGTCTGAAGACGACCTCAGATGCTCGTACTTTCTGTCTTGCTTGGGACAGGCTTTTGGTTGTTGTTGTTTGCCAGTATACACAGTCTAGCTGGCCCAAGAGATTCCAGACACTCTCCTGTCCCCACCTCCCATCTAACCATAAAGTCAGAGATTGCAGGCACACGTACTACTGTGCCCAGCTTTCCATGTTGTAAGGGTTCAAATCCCTGTCTTCCTTCACTCTTGCAAGGTCTGCATTTTACTCACCAAGCTGTCTCCCCAGCACAAAATCACTCCCAATCCTTGGTTTCAATTTACCCTCTAAAAAGTGGCCCTGTCATTCTTTTCTTAACATGGTCATTGTAGTGACAAGAAGAGTCAATTATGTGAAAGTGCTTTGCTGTGTGGCTACTGTAATCAATAATCACGATACCGCTGATCTATAACAGGCACCTGATAAACATTAGCTGTAGACAGATGGATGAGGGTTTGCACAAATAAAGTGTGAACAGAATGGGAAGATGGGAAGATCAATGGATTGATGAACAGATTGGAATTTGAAGGCATGGGAGGAGGGCTGATTGGTAGGGTGGATGGCTGGATAGCAGATGGTAAGTGATGGTGAGTTAAATTGATTATTTGAGTCATCTGGCCATTTGTTTATAAAATCTTCTATTTATTAATTGGGGGTATGCATGTGTATACATGTGTGTATGCAGGTGTGTGAACCTATGTGCACATGTTCAGAGGCCAAGGGAGGATATTGGGGGTCATCATCTGTTGCTCTTTACCTTACTCCCTTTATATAAAGGCTGAACCTAGAGGTTACTATTTTTGGCTGGGCTGGTGGCCAGCAAGATCCATGGATTTTTCATGTCTCTACACCTCAGTGCTGGGGTTACAGGCATATGCAGTTATGCCTGGCTGTTTTCATTGGTGCTGGGATCTGAACGCAGGTCTTCATGGTGTGCAGCAAGTACTCTTATCCAGCGAGAGGCTCCCCAGCCTCCACTAACCTTTCTTATCTTCTTTTCTAGTCTGTTCCCAGTTCTCCAAAGGAGTCTATGCCATCTTTGGGTTTTATGAACGAAGGACTGTCAACATGCTGACCTCCTTCTGTGGGGCCCTCCATGTGTGCTTCATTACTCCAAGTTTTCCCGTTGACACGTCCAATCAGTTCGTCCTTCAGCTGCGCCCAGAACTACAGGAAGCTCTCATTAGCATCATCGACCATTACAAGTGGCAGACCTTTGTCTACATTTACGATGCTGACCGGGGTAAGCTAAAGGTTAAGGAAAGGAGATTGTTGGGGGACGGAGAAAAATCACCAGCAGGAAGAATGATGCGTCTCTGTCTCTGTAGAGCTCATGGGGAAGCAAGCCAGGTGCTTTGCTTGTGTGCGGTGATTACTTGGTTGCCAATATTTAACTCGGAGTGTGAAAATATCTCCTCTGAGAGAGCTATCCTCTAAGCCATCAAGCCATTCTACCATTCACCAAGCTCTCATATCTCGGAAGTCCAAGGTCTTCAGCAAAGTGGATCACAGCTCACAGTATTATTAATAGAGCATAGAACAGACCAAGATCTGAATCCTGGGTTCCCTTTTCACTAGCCCTGTGACTTTGGGCATGTTCTTCATCCATCAGTTTCACCACTTGTATAGTGAGTCAAATTCTCCATGCCTTCATTCCCTCATTCCTTCATTCCTTCATTCCTTGGAATGAAGATGAATTGTCACTACCTCAAGAGTGTGTTTGGAAGATTTAATGAGATAATGACTGAAACATGTTTGTTCATTGTCTACAATAAATATTATCCTCAATATGTGTTATCTGATGTCACCACCATCTTCACCATCAACAGTAGCAGCATCAGCATCACCATCAGTCACCACTGTCATCACCATCACTATCACTATGGTCACCATCATCATCACTATCATCATCATCATCATCATCAACATTACTACCACTCCCACTGTGATCATGAACATCATCATCACCTCCACCATCACCACCATCATCACTGTCAACTGTCATCATAACAACTACCACTGTCAACACGATCACCATCAAGGTTCTCATCTTCACCACAGCCATCACAATTATCATCAGTGTCATCACTCTCATCTTCTTTACCACCACCACCACCACCATCATCATAACTATCATTAACAACATCATATTGATAATCGTCATCACTGTCATCATTGCCATCACCTTGACCATCATCACCATCATCACATTACCACCAGCACCATCATCATCATCACTACCATCACTGCCATCATCATCATCACTATTATCATGTGATATCCACACCCTCACTGTAATCATCATCATCACCATCACTATCATCCATCATTACTGTCTCCACCACCCTCATCATCATCAACACCACCATGATCATCATCAACATCTTTCTCCTAGGTGCTTTTTTAATCTTGCTCTCTTTTAATTTTGCAGTCACATTTCCCAATTGCTTCCCATACTTTTTATTCTCTGTAGCTTCTTTATCCTGGGGTGCATCTATTTATCACATTTCCCTATAGGGTCCTCAGCTTCTTTTGTATTACATCCTATTTTCTCTGTTTACTCACCCTCTAACAGGAACTCTTCTTTCTGAACCCTACGGTGTGTGCTTGCCCTGCCCTGCCTTCTTCCTATGCATGGCCCAGTCCTGTAAGAACACTATCATTGCTCGTGTAAAAAGATAAATGGATTTGAACCCTCAGAGAAACTTAGAGACTTTGGACAGGAGAGTGGCTGATTTAGATGGTTCTACAGGCAGAGGGGAAATGCTGCTGTTCAGAAAGGAAGGTACCTAGAAAGAGAGAGCAGAAGCTTCCATTCTTTCTGTTTTCTTTGACCTCTTCTTGTTGCTCCCTATTTCAATGCCTTCCCTTCTCTAACAGCATCCACGGTGTGGACCATCTGCCAACGGTCCCTTTCAGAACAACCTTCGCCATAATAAAGGCTTAAGTTAGAAGCAGCAACTCCAGAAAAAAACATAATGTACCCCCAGAAAAAAAAATTTTAGGTTGACAGAAGAACCCACACTCTGCAAAGGGCTGTGTCCACCTCAAAACCCAGAGCCCTGAGCTCTGCGGTTGTCTGGTTGTGTGATCAGGGACTAATGAGCTTTGGTGTCCATCTTCAAAAGAGGGATCAGAATAAGACAGACCCCCTAGAATCCAGTGAGCTAAGAGAGGAAAGCCAGCAAAATAGTGCCAAACACACAGTGAAGGTTCAGCAAATATGGAGCTCACTCACACAATACAACTTTTGCTGGAAATGAAACAAAATAGAAAAGCAGACCAGAATCAATCTAGAGATGCTACCTGGGGGCTGATGCCATATCAGTCACTGTAGAAAAAAAAATTCATGGAGTTACTAGGAATCAGACATGGAATGCATACAAAAGATTAATTTGTAACATGCCAGCAAGGCAGTTGTCTATGACAGGCACAATAAAGACCTACTTCCACCACCTCCATGGCCCTTTCCTGTCTCTGGAGGTGGAAAATGTGTGAAAGCTATTGCCAAATGGGGATTAAGAGTACAGGGCAATGAGGGCTGCTGATTAGCTGACCTTTGAAAACAAAGGTTGTTCCAGATGACTCCACTGGACATGGTAAAATCTCAAAGGTCTTTACCTGTGAGAGTGGGAGCCAGAAGACTTGGTGTCAGATTGGGTGAGGAAGCCTGGACCATTGTTGCTGGCTTTGAAGATGAAAAGGGCCCTATGCTAAAGGACCTGAGCAGAGAGAGCAGACAAACGTGAACTGGAGAGATAAGAGAATGGATCCTCTCCCAGAGCACTAAGAGAGACACCAACCCTGCCAACAGCATGGCCTGGCTTCCTGAAATGTAAGCTATACATTTTCATGGAGACATGACACTAAGTTTGGGGTCCTTAACTGCGCAAAAACAAACAAGGGCACCTTGGAGTCTGAAAGAAGAAAGCAGCCATGCTGAGAAACAGGCTCCGCACACAGTCAACCTTAATCAAACATAGTGGTGAAATACAGAACACATTTCCTGAACACCTACTATGTGACAACATATTAACTATTGGAGCCATACCCAAATTTCACAAATTTGACTCATTGGCTATCTTTAGCTACTAGGTTGGCCTGTTCTATAAACAATGACTCAATTTCCCTGTATTGGTTCCTTTCCTGCTGCTGTGGTGAAATGCCCTGACAAAGCATCTTCAGGAAGAAAGGGTTTATTCTGGTTCCCGGTTCTGGAGGGTCAGATAGTCAGTCCATCATGGTGGAGAAGACATGGCTGCAGGTGCAGGAAGCTGGGCTTGATTGCTTTGCATATGTGCACAGGAAGCAGAGAAAGAGAAAAGAGGAAACGAACAGGAAACAGGACCAAGCTGTAAAACCTGACCACCTACACCACCACCACCACCACCCATGGCATACTTTCTCTACTCAGATTTCACATTTCCACCTTCTTAGGAGTCAGTAACCTCCCCAACCTATACATGATCCTATCTGGGATTCTTCTCATTCCAAGTACAGCTGTCCCCAAATAATAAGTTACCATTTAGAAAACCCTTAAGGTATCAGACCAGCCCACACCCCACGTTCCTATCTAGTCATCCACAGAGCACTGTGAGGCAGGTACTGTTGATGATGCCTCTTTACATTGGAGGCGGGGGAGTTCAGACAGCCAAGAGAGCCAATCTTGTAATTTAGCTTTTACTTTGGATCTGAGCCTTTTGAGGGGTTTTTAAGCAAAAGTTCTTCTTATTGTCTGTCATGCCCTGTAAACAGAATACCAACAAAAGATCAGGTGCTTACCTCTGCAGCCTTCAGACACACAGCAGGAACTGAGCTTGCTACAGGAATATAGGGCGGCAGGCAGCAGTGACCACCCAGGGAAGTAGATGCAAACAGTAGTGAGTGCGCGGGGAGAGTGGGTGTAGACAGCCTCACAAGTCCTGCAGAAGTGGATACAGAGAGATAGCTAAACGTGCCTGGTGGAAGTAGGGGTGGGCTGCCTCAAACGCAGGCAGCAGCAGATGTCACCTGCGAAGGCTGACGCTGCCATGTCTCTGTCCGCCCCTCCGCTACAGGCCTGTCAGTCCTGCAGAGAGTCTTGGATACAGCTGCAGAGAAGAACTGGCAGGTGACGGCTGTCAACATCCTGACGACCACAGAGGAAGGATACCGGATGCTCTTTCAGGACCTGGAGAAGAAAAAGGAGAGGCTGGTGGTGGTGGACTGTGAATCAGAACGCCTCAACGCCATCCTGGGCCAGGTACTGAAGGGCGGCAAGGGGCACGAGCGGTGTTGGGGATAATTCAGGAGACGATGAGTGTGCTTCTGCTGTGGGTGTCAGAAAGGAGGGGGGGGTCCAAAGAGGGCTCCTGAGGAGGTGAGACTTGATGCCTTCCACTTCACATTCTGTGAGACCTAAACTTTCCATCTGAGATTTGATAGAGTAGCAAAGCTCATGGGAGCCTTGATAAGGGGTCCTCTTCCAGGGGTCCTCACACCGACTGACCCAAAACTTACTTCTTGGGCTCCTCTTTACTGTTAAAATCAAATTGCATCATCTCTTAGAGCTTACAGAGTCCCAGCTGCAAACAGAGCCCTGTGTTCAGCCTAGGATGTGTCATTTACAGGACCAGCATTGGGCATCACATGGCCTTGGCCTGACTGACCTGTTTTGGAGGCCAACTCCCTTCCCACTCTTTCCTTGAACAGTTCTAGCCTCTGAGAGCAGGAAGGGTCGTGTCTCCTATGAATAGATTCTGTAACCTCAACAGCCTTCAGCCGGCAGCCTCGACACTGTATTTGCTCTGGCGTCAGAATTAGAGAACTTGGCAGCCCAGCCGGGAACGTCTCTGTCTAGAATGCTGTCCTTTTGAGCTGCATTTGTGTATTCAGATCAACGAGCAAGGAGGAGGCTGGCAGTCATGTTTGAACAGTGCCATATAATGAAAGATGGGCTTTTAAGGTACTTGACAACACGACAAGGCTAGTTAATGGCCCTCAAGACCCTGGACCCCACCCCCCACAGGGAGCCTCATCACCAGATCAGCAATCACTGGGAAGCCTCCCCAGAAGAGCAGGGAGAACTTTGGAAGCTACTGATTAACTATGTGTGTTCTGCAGTGTCAAGTGTGGATTTGGGGTTTGCTCTTGAAGAGAAACCAGCACAAAATTGTTTCTATGGTGATAGAAATCCTCTGGGCTGTAGTCGTCAGGTTACTGAGTGCTAGCATCCGGGGGGGGGGGGGGGCGGGGGGAGCAGTGTAGAGTAATGAGTAAAGGCAGAGATTCTAGAAGCAAACCAGTTGGGGTCCGGCTTCCAGGTTGAGTGCTTGCTAGCTTCATGACCTGGGACAAGGCTGGTAATCTGTTTCCATCCCACATCCCCACTCCGAAAAGCAGAAATAATGATAACTTCCTCTCAAAGGCTTTTACACAGACTAGAAGGACCAGGGCATGGAACATACTTAGAATGAAGTCTGTTCATAGGATGTGATATGTGGAAATGCTGCTGCCTATTGCTGCCGTTCATAGTGACCTCATGAGTCATTTCCCTCTCTGACCAGAAATGAATGTATCTGTGAGATAAGAAGAAAGGGCCCTGCTCTACAAACGCGGGTGGGGACCAGTGATGAGCTGAGATGGGAACTAGATGGAATGACTGGCTTCAAGGTGTTCTTAGTAGAGTGGGGGCTTGTCCTGGATTGAGTCACGCTGCTGTTTTCCGGGTGCTCACAGTGGAGAGAGAAGACACAGCATCATACTCTTTCTGTGTGTCATATCCATCCTTACACAATGCAGATCAAATAACTCCTGTCCATTTCCCCGTTACAGATGAAGAAGAGTTGTCTTGTTTTGTTCTTTACCAAAGGACTCCCAGTTAACATAAAAAGAAATCAGGAGGTCAAACCAAGCTAGATTTGGCAACATGGCCCAATGTCTTAAAACTACAACTTTCCTCATGGCTGGAGCGATGCTCAAAGGTTAAGAGCACTGGCTGCTTTTGCAGAGGATCTGGGTTTGGTTCCCAGCCACCAAATGGTGGTTATAACCATCTGTACTTCAGTTCCAGAAGATCCAGCTCCCTTTCTGGCCTCCATAGGCACCAGGCACACATGTGGTGCATAGATGTACATACAGGCAAAACAGTCATGCACATAATTTCTTTAAATACAACTTTCTGAAGTTAGGAATACATTTCCGTTAGTAAAGTGGTTTCTGCACACACATGAGGACCTGAATTCAGCCTCCAACACATACTTACAGAGCTGAATGAGGAGACACATGCTTTTAATCCCAGTACTAGGGAGCTGGACATGGGTGGTTGATCCCTGGGGCTCACTGACCAGTACCCAACTGGGGAGTACCCTAGGTCCCAGATTTCCAAAACTAATCATCTGGAAGGCTGCTGAGTAAGGACACCAAAAGTTGACCTCTGTCCATAGCACAAATGAGCATGCTTGCATGTGTGTGCACACGCGCACTCTCTCTCTCTCTCTCTCTCTCTCTCACACACACACACACACACACACACACACACACACACGTGAACATGTATACACACACATGAATATGCACATACATACATACACACACAAAAGACAACGTGCACAAGACAGAATACAATTTTCTTACCTGTACATCTACAGCTACTTCCTCTGTCAAGGACAAATTTTTATTTCTTACCAAAGTGACTCACTTGGTGAGTTTTGACATTGTTGTTTATAAACATTTTAATTATTTCATTCTAGTATTCTGAAAACAGAGACCAAAGTTTTGATAGGATCCATGAGGCCTCTTGGTCAATAGCTTGTGCTCACATTTTATAGCTCACAGTAAGGAAAACTGTCGTAGATAAAAGGAGACATAGTAGAGGAGCATCAGAGGGGTGTCACAAACTGGGTGGCAGCATGGTTGAAAAGTGAGGAGAAGCAGAAGAGAAGCTGAACCAGCAGGGATGAATGATACCCAGCTCTGTCTGCCCGGTTGTTCTCCAACAGAGGGAGAAGCAAAGAACTTCATCTTAAAAATGAAAAGAGTGCTACCCTGAGAACAAAACCACCATCTTCTGAAGCCTCCAGTTGTTTTGGGGTTCTGGTATAGCCAGCCTACTGCTCTGCATCAGGGGCCTGCAGGGAAGAGAGGATCCAACTTCCTACTCCTCAAGTTTTATGGGCTGTGGCTGGTGCCATCTGGAGTGAAAACTATTATTGAGGACTGAGCTATCCTTCGACCCTGATTACAAAGAATAATTACAAGTCAGGGAACCCAGGAACAATCAGCCACATCCCTAGTATAGAAGACAATTGTGGGTAAAAGGAAGCCTACGTCAATAAACCAAGGATTTCAGGTAGCTTGGCTCAGGCAGGAAAGGGTGTGGTGTGTGAGTAGCTTTGCCCTTGGTGGCTAGAAAAATGAGCCCATCCCTTAAGGAAAATGGCAGAGATGGTAGCCATGAGCATGAAGCACAGCCTCTATCTTGGATTCACCTCTCTGCTGCAATGCTCACTGAGGACTCTGAAGTTCAAAGGTGTAATTAACCTTCACAGCTTCATCCCAGCAGCAGTGTGTTTAATGCTGAGCTGGTTTTGAAGTAATAGAGACTGATCTGCTGCGTGGATCTCATTAATGTGTTTGCATCTTCTTTCCAACACACTTGGGAGACAGGCCTGGGCTAGAAACCAGCCACTTTAGGGTGTACAAAATCGAATATCATCAGCCTCGGAGGCTCAGCCTCATCCCTAGATTTAGTGTACGTAAAGGAATCAAAGGAGGGAAGACATCATCAAGCACAAGAGTACAGGAAAGAACACATCCCATGAGAGAACCAGATAAACTACCAAACCTTTACCAAGAGTAGGGGACAGAGAAAAAACAATCAATGACTGAATGAACCACAAAGGCAACCAAAAAAATATATATGAATCAGCAACTCCTCTCCATAATAACCCTAAATGTAAATAATTATAACCGTCCAATTGAATGAAGACTGGGTGATCCAGTTTAAAAATAATATCCAATGACGTGTTGTCTATAAGAAACACACTAGCAAGAGACACAGGCTGGAAGTGATAGGAAGTCTGTATACCAAGAAAAGAGAAGTCCTAACCAATGAGAGGACCATACTTATATATGATAATGCAAAGCTAAAATTTGACAGAGGTAATAAAGTAATATATACTACTAAATGGAACCATCCCTTAAGAACATATACATCAAATGTTGTTACCCACCGTTTCATAGAAGAAACACTAGTGGTCAGAAATGGACTGATAGAGTCAGATACAATAAAGCTGCGTGGCATCAAATCCCAGCCATGAACAAGTAGATAATTTAGTTAAAGAGAACCAACCAATAAACTTCCAAATTGAGTTGTGCCATAGATTGAAGACAGTTAGACATCTACAGAATAGTCCATCCAACAGCTGCCAAACAACTTCTCTTCAATAGCCCATGCAACATTCTCTAAAAATCTACAATATTTTAGACAAGAAAGGAAGTTTTAACAAATGTAATCAAAATAATTCATTCTATATTATCATATCATAATGGAATAAAATAGAGATCAAGAGAAAAAAGGGATGACATAAACTATGTCAGAACCCATAGGTTGTAGATACAATTTTTAATCATCTGCCATTTGTTAAGGATAGCCAGGGGAAATATTTTCTAAATCCTAGAATCAAATGAAAATAAACCAGAATTTATCTTTGGGTTTACAGAACTTTGGGTTACAGAAATATAGTTATTGGTGCTTACTAGAAAAGTCAAATTGCAAATTAATAGCTTGATACACTTCAAAGGTTTACAAAAGCAAAAATATAGAACCTCAAAGTCAGTAGATAGAAAGTAATAATAAAGATCAGATCACAAACTGATTAAATGAAGACTAACGTAACAATATAAAAAGAAAAAAGAAAAGAAACAAAAGTTTGGCTTTTTGGAAAGAAAACAAAATGAACAAGCCCTTCCATAAATTGACCACAAGAAAGTGAGAGATGATTGAAACTAATAACAATGGAGATGAAAGGGGTGGGGGGGGCATTACAATGGATGCTAATGAATTCCAGAGGATTTACGTTCTGAACATATAGAAAATCTGGAAGAAGTAGATGAATTCCTAGAAGTGTATGACCTACCCAAATTAAACCAAGATGGTAAAAGCCACTTCCTTAAATGTGTATTAAGTGATGAAAATAGAACTGCAGTAATGAGTCACCCGACAAAGAAAAGCCCAAGACTGGAAGAAATCACTGCCAAGTTCTATTGGACCTTTAAAGAAAAGCTCCTGAAACTATTTCGTAGGCTAGAAAGGGAGGGAGCATTATCAAAGGCATTCCATAAAACCAGTGTTACTCTGACACCATAGCCATAGCCAGATAAGGACATACCGAGAGAGGGGGTGGGAAGGGGGAGAGAGACAAGAAGGTATGGGAAGAGAGGGGTGGAAGCAGAAAGAGAAAGGGGGACTAATTTCCTTGACAAATAGCAAAAACTCTGTGGTTACCTGCACAGGATCAAGCTCAGAGCCTACCATACATGGGTAGATGACCTTTAGGCTCCACCCTTTATAGAGGAGCTATGTGAAGTTGATAGTTTTCAGGAAAGGGAGATTTATTCATTTCTGAGGACGTGGAGGCTTATAGAATTCCCATGCTTCAGTGGATGGTCCCACACCATGCATAGACATATAGTACTAACTGGACATCATGGGTTACAAAAATTAAATGTTTTTCAAAAATGCTATAAAACAAATTTAAAACCACATTTAAAAGGTCAGATACTGCTGCGTGGCGGTGGCGTGAGGCTTTAATCCCAGCACTCAGGAGGCAGAGCCAGGCAGATCTCTGTGATTTCGAGGCCAACCTGGTCTACAGAGCAAGATACAGGACAGGCACCAAAACTACACAGAGAAACCCTGTCTTGAAAAGAAAAAAAAAAATCAGATACTATAATCAGGTTGGTTTCTTTTGATATAACACAGCACACAGAGAGATACACAAACAGAAATTACATGATCATATCAATAGATGCAGAAAAGCCATTGATTAAATCCAGCATCCATTCATGAAAAATTCCCTGATGAAATTAGGAATAAAAATAACATATCTCAACATAACAAAGATTTTGTGACAAACCTACAACCAATATTATACTAAGTGGGGGAAGAAATGAAAGCATTTCCTATAAAATCAGGAATAAGGCAATGATGTCCACTGTCTTCATTCATATTGAATATAGTGTTTGGAGTCTTAGAGCTATAAAGCAAGAGAAAAATAGAAGAAATACAAACTGGAAATAAATAAGTCCAATTATGTCTATTTGTAGACAACATGGTTCTATATTTAAAAGACCAAAGATTCTACTAGGAGACTCTTTCATCTGATACAAATTTTCAGTAAACTGCAAGGATCTGAAGATATACAAAATCAGTAGCTTTTCTATACATCAATAATGTACTTGCTGAGAAATGACTATTTTAAGTCCTATTCATACTAACTTTAAAAATAAAAATACCTATGCATTAGCTTCCTTGCTGTTGCTATGGTAAACAATTCTGATGAAAAGTAACTCAGGGAAGAAAGAGTTGATTTTGGATCACAATTCCAGAAAACTAGAATTCATCATTGTGAGAAAGACAGGGAAGGCAAGGCAGCAGGAACAGGGAGCTGGCTGATCACATTGCAACTGCACACGGGAAGCAGAGAACAGCAAATGGGTCAGGACCCCATACTATGTCAAAGCCCACCCCCGGTGACATATTTCCTCCATCAAGGCTACACCTACTAAAGATTCCACAACCTCCCCAAATAGCACCACCACCTGGAGTCAGAATGTTCAAACACATGATCCTATGGGGGACATTCCAAACTTAAACCAAAACAACCTAGGAATGAGCCTGACAAGGAGTTGAAAGGCCTCTATAATCAATCAAACCTCAAATCATTGATGAAAAAGTGAATAAGACAATAGACATGGAAGAGCTCCCTCTCCCTTTGGACATGGTTCAGCGGAATTACAGTGTGAAAATGGGCATATTGCTAAAAGGTATCTGCAAGAGTCAATGCAGTTCCCATATACATTCCAATGGCACTCTTCATGTCAATAGAAAATGCAACTCGGGAACTCACAAAAGACCCCAAACAGCTAAAGTAATCCTGAAGATAAAGAGCAATGCTGGAGGTGTCACCACCTGATCTCAAATTACAACATGGAGCCATGGTGACAAAACCTACATGATACTGTCACAAAAACAAACATGACATCCAATGGAAGAAAGTAGAGGTTCTAAAAGTAGACCCACGCCACCTAAAGCATGGTGCCAGAAACACACATTAGAGCAAAGACAACCCCATCAGCCAGGAGTGCTGAGAAAACTAGATCTACAAGTAGAAAAATGAATGCGGATCCCTCTCTCTCTCTTTCACTCAGTAAAAAATACAATCAGAATACATCAAAGACCTTCATTTCAGACCCCAAACTGAATCTGCTAGAGGGAAACACTTAAATTAGACATTGCCTGAGGACTCCCTGTAAAGAGCCCCAGTGTGTCAGGACGTGACAAATGGGATTACACACAATGAAAAATATTCTGGACTTCAAAAGAGACAATCTGTAGACTGAAGGAAGAGCCCTCAGAACAGGAGAATAAAACTGTCCACTATTCATCTGCAAGGAGATTAAAATCCAGAATTTATAAGGAACACAAAAGGCTAAATACTCAAAAATAAAAGCAAATCATCCAATCAACGAATGGACGAATAAACTGAACAGACTGTTCTCAAAAGAAGTGTAAATAATCAAGAAATGGGTGAAAATCTGTTCCTCGTTCTTAGCCATGAGGGAAGTACAAATCAAATTCACACTGAGTTTCTGCACACTACTGTCAAAATGGCTAAAACTGTACTGGTGAGCTGGCTTGGTGGGCACGGATGAAGCGAAGCCAACACACCTAAACATGGTGGAAAGAGACAACCAACTCCTGCAAGCTGGCCTCTGACCTTCACATGCACTCATGTGTGCACTGATGCACAAAATATAAACTTACAACTGAAACAAAGATTCTTTCTTTAAAATAAAATAAAATAGCTATGATCAAGAAAACAGTGCTATGAATGATGATTCATGCCTTGAGTTCCAGCATTCAGGAGGCAGAGGCAGGCAACTTTCTGTAAGTTTGAGGCCAGCCTGGTACATATAGTGGGTTCCACGCCAGCCAGAGCTACATAGTGAAACCCTGTCTTGGAATAAAAGAAAGCAAGATAGCAAGGAAGGAAGGAAGGAAGGAAGGAAGGAAGGAAGGAAGGAAGGAAGGAAGGAAGGAAGGAAGGAAGGAAGGAAGGAAGGAAGGAAGGAAGGAACTGCTAGTGAAGATTCAGGAAAAAAACAATAATAAAATAAAAACAACACACATACTACTTGTGGGAATTTCAACTAGCCAGTAGTAGCCAGTTCCTTAAAAACTAAAAATGTAACTACCATATAAATACACTACAGCCACACTGTGCTGGCTAGATTTATGCCAACTTGACACAAGCTAAAGTCATATGAGAGAAGGGAACCTCAATTAAGAAAATGCCTCCATTATATTGGGCTGGAGGCAAGCCTGTAGGGCATTTTCTTAATTAGTGATTGGCAGGGAAGGAACCAGCCCATTGTGGCTGATGTCATCCCTTGGCTGGTGGTCCTGGGTTCTATTTTAAAAAAAAGTAGGCTGAGCAAGCCATGTGGAGCAAGACAGTAAGCAGCACCTCTCCATGGCCTCTACATCAGCTCAAAAAATAAATAAACGTTTTTCTCCCCAACTTGCTCTTTGGTCATGATGTTCTGTTGCAGCAATAGAAAACCTAATTAAGACACACCACCAAGGTCTCTTACTATGTCACAGAGATATAGATGCTGTACTTATTCCAGCACTATTCACAAACCAAGGTGTCCATCAACTGATGGATGAGTGAAGAGAATATGCTGTATACACCAAGGAGTTTCACTCAGCCAGGAATAAGAATGACATTCTTTCATTTGCAGAAAAATGGGCAGAACTCAAGGGTATCATGAAGTGAGGTAAGGCAGACTTGGAAAGCCAAGTACCACATGTTTCTCTCATAGGCAGAATACAGACTTTAGAATGTTAGAATGTATAACTTCAGGGGCTGGAGAGATGGTTCAGTAGTTAAGGGCACTTGCTGCTCTTGTGCAGGACTGGGTTTGCTTCCCAACACCCATGTGGCCTGGAACTCCACTTCCAGAGTATCTTGTGCTCTTTTCCAGCCTCTGTAGTCACTGCACCATGTGAGGCACATATATGCATGTAGACATGCATAGTATAAAACAAAGTATAAAATTGTATACAAATATATATTTATATAAAAAGAAATTTATTTATATAAAAATAAATAAGGCTGAAACATACACATACATAACAAAGAGGGTTATTTGGATAATTTTCTGTGCCAGTATACAAGACACTAAATGATATAATACAGTCATTAAGGACAGAATGAATTTGAGGTGAGAGTCAACCAGAACCTCCCAGGGCCATCCATCACACTGCCCTGTTTTATTATCTCTGTGGTGTTTATGACCTGCTGACGTCCTCTTCGTTCATCTATTTATATATTTACCATCTGGCTTCCTCTTGAAACCACACCTCAGCTCAGCGAGGTCACAGGAACCTTGCCTTGCTATTTGAGCTATACCCCAGCACATTACCCAGTGCTTAGCACGAAGTCCGTGTTCAGTAGATGCTTGGTGAACTAATCAAAGAAAGATGTACAGAATGAGATGAAAAGTCATCCATGAGGCATGCAGATAGTTACGGAAACCTACAGGGGCCATCCATGTGTGGTCTGTAGATAAAGCAAATCCAAAGAACAGCCACTGGTAAATTTTGTGATGTCAGTGAGGGGAAGGACCCTACCTTCACAATACCCTTTTCAGTCAGTGATCATGTGTGCATTTATCTGTGTCTTGTTTACTGTGGGATGCCCCCCATACCAAATATCTCATTTCATTCCCGGTCTACTGTACACCAGCTTCATGCGGTTAAGGCTTGATGAATACTTGTGAGATAAAATGAATCAAAGCAATAGGTCAGCCATTGGATAGAACCAGTGTAGAAGTCACCATCAGCTTGAGATGCTCATTTTTATTGGTCAAAAGTAATCCTCTCTTGGCTTTTCCTCCACTTCCTTCTGCATGTCCATGTTGCAAGAGCTCTGTGGCTCCACCCCCTGAATGTGGTGGGCTCTGAAATATCTTTATTTGCTGTTTTGTGTTTATTGAAAGCTGAATAGGCCTTTGATAAAGGTATCTCCTCCTTGAAGAGACAGCATGCCATATGACAAGAAAATGGAAAAGTAATGAAGAATTATTAATAAAACTATCACCTTGGTGCCATCTGAGCTCCGGCAGCTGGAATCTCCGTCTCACCACTATTCCAGCATATGCATTGTGCACGCTCTCATTTAATTATTCCCCATATCAAAAAAAAAAAATGTGAGCCGTTATGCACATACATCCAATTAAGGAGATGTCTAAGTGTAGATTTTAATAACCTTGAGAATTTATTCAGTTAGGCCAAGAGCCTAGGTGCCTTTCATATATTTTATGTCTCTTTGTAGCAGTGCAGGGGGAGCAGCATCGAGCAGGTTATTCAAACCCAATCCAATAATTTAAAACAAGAAAGGAAGAAATAGATCAAGTTAATATCAGGCTCACTGTGGCCAGAATCAAGGTGTGCCGCCTCAGCCATTCCTCTTAAGTGGTGTGCCATGCAGTCCCAGAAAACCTGGGATAGCTCTTTCCACAAATATTTTCCCTGACTTCAAGATGTTTAAGAACAGTCTGCATTCAGAATGGGAGGGTGGGGCTGGGGAGATGGTTCAAGGGTTAAAGTGCTTATGATTCAAATGTAAGGTGCAGAGTCCTGATCCAGGACACCCACAGAAATGCAGGGTGGCTTCTCAACTCTAATTCAGAAAGGGGACCCCCAGGGCCACTGGCCACCTAGAGTAGCTAAGTTGTCAAGCTCTTGCTTCAGGTGAGAGAATCTACCTCAATAAATAAAATGGAAACAGTCAAATGAGATACCTGCCATTAACCTTTGCCCTCTACATGCATGCACACATATGTGTGCTCCCACGCAGGCCTACATGTATACTCATGCACATACACAAATGCCCACACAAGCAATAAAACCCAAATAAAAAAGACAGGAAGCATTTGGGAATCCTGGCTGCTTCCTGATGCCACACAGAAAGTGTCGGGCACCAGCAGACCACACAGGGGTCATGGGAAAATCACTTCCCCAGGTAATTCAGTCTTCCCTCCCAACACCTATGTTGAATGACCTATTGATGTCTGGGTGCTAAACCTCTTAGGGAGGAGAACACAGAATTCAGATACAAAAAGCAGAGATAGTATCTGCATATGGTTTGTGCCCAAGTGACTACCCACTCAGTCACGTGATCACCTGAAGAGCCCCGACATATGCCACTGTGAATAACAATCAATTCCATGCACCATCAGATTTCTACAGTATGTGTGAAGGAAGCTTTATGGAAAGAGTGCAGTTGGTACTTAGGCTTTCTCCTTGGAGTTGTAGAAATAACCTCCCCGCTGACCCCCACCCCTCAAACCAGGCAATAGTGACTTCAGATCCTGTATTCACCTCTTCACAGCTGTGCAACATAAACGAGCTTGAGTTAGCCCTCTGCAGCTCTTTCTCATCTGTCCAAGATGCTCACAGCATCGCCATCGTCACACAGAAAGGATGTTACACTTTTGTCTACTTAGGACAGAGAAGAAGGGCATGTCGTAAACAGCCAGCTGATGTCACCTGCTGTTATCACTGCTCTCCTCTCTGTGGGTGTGGGTGTGACTGATGAGTCCCCTCCCTTTCTGTCTTTCAGATTGTGAAGCTGGAGAAGAACGGCATTGGTTACCACTACATCCTTGCCAATCTGGTGAGTAGGGTATGACAAGTAGTCCAGTCCTGTACTTCCCACACCTAGGGTCTGAGCTGATTCACACCCACCTCCTGTGAACCACGTGGGAGGAAGGACTAAGGGGTAATTCACAGTGGCGTTGCCAAGCCTCAGAGGCACCAAATGTACCTCTTTCCCAATGCCCTTCTGATCTAGTTTCTTTTCTGTTCGCTGTAAAAGAAGCACCTTGTCAAAAGAGTAACTTAAGGGACAAAGGCAGTTATTTCAGCTTACAGTTCCAGGCTCTCATCCATCACTGTGGGGAAGTCAAGGAAGGAACTTCCAACAGGTAGTCGCATCCCATCCAGTCAAGAACAGAGAGAAACGGATGCACACACGCTGACTTGCTTGCTGGTGCTCAACACGTCAACGTCTCTGCTTTTATTAAGTTCAGCATCCCCTGATTAGGCAACAGTGTCACCCACGGTGGGCTGGGCTGGGTCTTCCCATATTGATGAAGACAATGCCCACAGCTGTGCCCATAGGTCAAGTCAATGTAGACAGTCTCCTCTCTCTCTCTCTGAGACTCTCTTCCCAGGTGCCCAGGCGATGATCGGTCATGACAAGTTGACAATTGGAACTGGGCCATCACAGTTCCCCTGTTAACTGTGGCACACAGCCTGTGCACTTCCAGCTGTCCTTGGGAGGTGGTGAGCTGGAGGCTGCGGTGCCCACTTTCATCCCTCGTGCGAGCCCCCTCTTTGATCAGCTCTGGCCCTGGGAGTCAGGAAAAATCACCACATCTTGGAATGGACAGGGAATGTTCGAATCCCACTGGTTTTGATTTCAACGGTGGTTTTCCTATTCACAAGTGCAGACATTTAAATCATAATTATGCTAAAACTGACAAATCTTTAACCAGGAACCATCTCAGAGTGTAACCTATAGTAATGTCAGTTTAGAGATTTTGTTTTGTTTTCATTTTTATATACAGTCTGGATAAGACTGTGTCTTTAAAAAAAAAAGCCTTCACTTTAACACACTGCAGCTGTTTATCAGGTGCTATTCTTTTGCATGCCATGGGTACGGTTTGGTTTCTCAAATCCTTTGTGTGCACATGCCTTTTATGTAGACGCCGGAATGTGTCTGTGTAAGTTTTCTCTGTCCATCGTCATCTCTGTCAAGTCTATTCTTCCTGTGTCATGGTTCCCACTTTTATCATTTATGTCATAAATCTTGATTCTTTGAGCTCCTTTTCTCCATAGCCAAATGTAATATTCTTTGGCACTCAGACACATATTTTAGAGACTTTCTTAAGATTAAATTCACAGACCACACAATACCACACGTTAACTCACAGTGCTCACTTCTGTGGTCCTGTGTGTATTTATGGGGTTACGAAACCATGACAACTTTATTTTAAAGTTTCATCAGCCCCAAACCCATGCACATCAGTAGTCATTACATAACTCACCCTCCAAGCCCCCCACAGCCTCGGGGAATCACTAACATGTAGTCTATCTCGGTGTATTCCTTTTGTGATGCCAGACGGGAGCCCATTATAGACAGACGGCCTGTTTTGCTCATCCATCATAAAGCTGGTGGACTTCTAAGTCATTATCACCTTGCGACTGGCATAAAAACACCGTTGCGTGCAAGTTTGACCCATGAAATACACCGAGGCTGGGGACTGCCTAGCTGTGCACTAAGCCCTGTGCTTAACACTTTCAAGAACCCCACAATTCTTTCTCACAGTACCGCAGGTGCCATCAAACCTGAACCCCTAAAACATATGGCCATCCATCCACTTCCCTTGATAGTTACCCCGACTACAAAGTATCTCCATGGCCTTGGCCTGCCTTCTTACATTTTTGTGTTTCCATTCAGCTGTGATATTTACCATATTTTAATCTATAAGAAAAGTTCAAATGTTAACCTTACCAAGCTAAATATATAGCCACATTCAGTTTCAGTCGGGGTATCTTGTTCTGGTTATCTCTGGGAAATGCTGAAGGAAAGAAGTAAAAGATTGGTATTTTATACTATATTGGGAATAAAGGTCATTAGTTAAATTAGGGCACACAATCTGTGTCTAAAATTGGGATGCAGACATCTGTCTAACCCTTAAATTCTGTCCTGCCTGCTCCCTAGCCTTAGCTTGTCCTGGATGTCCCCCTCTCTACCCTCTAAACATCCCTTGCCTCGGCTGCCCCGCGCCTCAAGGTCAGGATTGGCACTAAGAAAGGCTTACTGAGAAAGGTTAATTTGGACTGAGGTGTCAAGGGCTATATCCATAATCTTTTCAAGACATTTGCATTTTAATGAGTGGTATCTGTTTAGAATCTTTATGCGGAAGCCAAGGACCTCACCCTGGAAAGGCCATCTGCAAAAATGAAATCTCTTCATTAGAACTGAGGAAACCTTTGCTAGCTCTCATATCCCAGATCCACAATCATGGATGGGCCCATGGAAGTCAGTTCCATCAGCATCTCTATTGCTTGTAGGGAAACAGAACCATCAAGGGAGCGTGGCTCAGCCAGTGTCACCCAGAAGCAAGGCTAGAACCAACACTGGTGACAGAATATGCTGCTCTAGGACACCCAATGCTTGGGAAGGCACAGAACCTGGGCAGAGGCATGCACAGCTACGTCCTTTGGTAAAGCAGAAATGACCCAGTGGCCTCAGAGCCTCTGAAGGAAGGATCCAGGTAGTTAAACCACCAGCCCTCATCTGTCACCAAGTGACCCCTTAGCCACAGTCTCCCCAAGTCAACCCCTCAGGTTGCCCTATCCTTCTGATCCACAATTTTCTTCTTCTGACCTAATGAGTTCTCAGATCCTAACAACTGCCACTAATAGGCTGCAAATTGCAAACACCAGCCAGATATGAAAGACTGGCGTGTTCCAATAGATTAGTTGATAATTAGGCTTCAAATTCCTAATTAATTCAGTTTGAGACATGGTGGAGGATGTGCTGTTTTCTTTCCCCTTCAGAGGAATATCACAATTTATAAGATGATAATTTTTAGAAATTCAGCCACATAATTAGCCTGCTGCTACATGGAGTCAACTCTTCTTCGGAGCATTGCAGCTCTGGTGCAATTATAGATTAAGGAACAGAAACCATTTGGAAAGGATGAGCACGCTCCACAGTCCTTTCCACTTAGTCAGAAAGTCTGGACTTCAGAGCAGTGCCCGGCAATCTTCTCTCTGGCCACTTTGGAGGACGCTGTGGGACTCAAATCACCACCCGTGGAGAGCCGCCAGAGAGAGGCGGGAAGGAGACAGGAGAGAAGGAACAGCTGGCTGACGGAGAAGGCGCTGACGCCTCCAAACCCTGCTTTATGCCCTGATGCCACTCTTGCTTAGCTAACTTCCTGAGCAATCAAGCCTCAGACCTCAGTTTCCCCATTTGTCAGTTGGAAATAGTAGTTCTCTGTCTTCTTAGGGTGATTCCGTGTCTTGAGTAATTAAGTATTCCACATAAGTGGAGAATTTTTTAATTAGTTTTTATATTTTGAGATTATAATGTAATTATTTCATTTCTCCCTTCCCCTTTCATGCCTCTATATCCTCTCATATATCACTCCTTGCTCTCTTTCGAACTTAATTGTCTCTCTTTCACTAATAACATTTGTTCATAAATACACCCTGCTCCATCTGTATAATGTTACTTGAATGCATGTTTTCAGAGCTGACCATTTGGTGGTGGGTGACCAATTGGTGTGCTCTTCCCTCACCCTAGCATTCCTTAGTTGCCCGTATAGGGTTGAGGACTCACGAGCTTCCATGTTAGCATGTCTGTTGCTGTGGTTCTTATTCATCTCATGTTTGAGCAGTCATGTTGTTGAGACTTCATGGGTGTAACTTCTGATATTCCCAGGAGACACAATCCCGCAGCAAATGCCTTGTTCTTCTGGCTCTTACAACCCTTCCACGCCCGCTTCTACAACGATCACTGAGCCTTAGGTGCAGAATTGTATGGTAGACGTATCCATTGGGACTGGGATCCATAACTCTGCATTTTGATTGGTTAGGATTTTCTATAATGGTCCTCATCTGCTACAAAGAGATGTTTCCTTGATGATGGCTGAGGACTACACTTACCTGTGGGTTTAAGGACAGATATTTAGAATGTAGTTAGTGGTGGTTGTAGGTTCTTCAACTATCCCTTGGTAGTTGGCTAGGTTTCCAGTACCAGGCATGATCTCCCTCTGTTGAATGGGCCTTACTAACTCCAATTAGAGAGCCGCTGGTTACCACCAAGGTATATGTACCACTAGTGTATGTTTAGGGTTATTGTGCCATGCTGGTCCGTATAGTGGTTCATAGGTGTCATAGCTGGGTAGGTTGGTTGTTTCCCTCCTTTGGAAGATTGCATGGTGTCTTTTAGTACCATGAAAACTAGTCAGCAGGGAATAGGCTTTAAGGTCAGTTCCAGTTCTAGGCCTCTGGGCCCTGCATCTGAAATGCACAGTGTCTTCAGCAGTGGGGACTTATCTAACTGAAGAATTCATACTCAGGATTTCTCTGACTAATCTACCTATTTGTGTATGTACATATATCATATGTGTGTATATGCACATACATGCTTATAAATCTAGTCTTAGTTTACTATATGGCAACATAGATGAATAACACAACATTGGACTCACCATCATTTTAACTTGAACAATGCAGACCTTCAAGAGCTATGTTGCTACAACTTCATTTTCCCAAACCCATTCTTTTGAGATATAATTCACATTTCATACTATTCACCCACTTAAAGTAAGTAATCCATGGATTCTTGATATGTTTACAGATTTGTACATTTCCACCCTCAGCTTTTTAGAAATACAATATTTGTCTTAATTCTTTGAGAATTTCACGCAGTTATGCAATGTGTTCTGATTATATTTTCCCCCACTCTGCCTCCTAACTCTTCCCAGATCCGCCCCCACATCTTCACCCCTCCCACTTTTGTGTCCTCTTGTGTTTAATTTTTTTAATAACCTATAGAGTCTAATTTATGTGGCGCATATACTTCTAGATAGCTGACCATCCACTTGAGCATGGTTAACCTACCAAGAGCCACACACAGACTTAAAGAAAACTGACTCTCCTTGCCCCAGAAGCCATCAATTATCAATAGTTCCTCAGTTAGGAATGTGAATTCATAATCCCCTTCCCTGGCCATGCTGGAATATTGAAAGACTCAATCTCATGGGCTCTTCTTCAGGCAGCCACAGCTGTGTGGGTGCCTTGGTCCTGTCATGTCCCAAAGGCTCTTTCACTACAGTCCTTCCCAACCTCTAGTTCTTACAGTCTTTACACCTCCACTTCCAAGAAGGTCCCTGATCTTCGCAGGAAAGGGATGTGATATTGATGTCCCATTAGTGCTGAGCACTCCACTGTTCTATTCAGAGAACACTTGTCCTCTGCACTTTGACCAGTTGTGAGTTTCTGTGTTAACCACTGTCCACTGCACAAAGAAACTTCCTTTCTGAGGTCTGTGAGCTGCACTAACCAATGGGTAAAGGCATGTCTTTAGAGGTCAGTCATCTAGCAAAGTAATAGGAATAGGTCCATCCATGGGGCCTATGAGCTCCCCAGCCTTGGGTTCTTGGCCAGATTTACAGTTTCAGGCATGTGTCTTCTCCTGACCACAATAAGTTTAATGTGTCTTCTTCACATGACAGAACTTCTCTTTAACCATTCATCATCATTCCCCACATTACCCTTGACTCACACCTATCTTGCCCTTCCACACCCCAGCCCAAGACAGCCATTTCCCTGCGTTCTGCCTCTCTGTCCTCATCTCCTCCAGACACACATTTCTATACCCTCCATCTAACTCTGACGTTCTATCCTGACCCTCCTGAGGGCCCTTGCAGTTAACCTTATAATCACCTTTCCAAATGAAGAAACAAAGGTAAAATGGCTTCTCCGGTGTCACCACATTTATGAAATGAAGGAGATGGGCCTCCTCACCGTGTACAGAAGCCCAGAGTCCATGTTCTCACTACTGTAGCCTGTGACACTTGGGCACACGGTAGTTATAGAGACAGGTGTGGGCACAAGTCCCTGGGAAGAAGGTTGAGTTCAACAACAGTAAAAAGCCCAGAGGGCAAACCCAAGGAGTGTCATTCAAACAGTCCCTTCTAGTCTGGTAGAAGCCGAGGGAGGGATGGTGGGTTCTGGCCTCGCAGTGGTTTACTAAGGATCTTGGGGTTCAGAGCAGCCAGCCATTTATACCGCCACTATGGCCACCATTAACTGCAGAGGCACTTAGAGTCAGAAGTTTGGGTCCATACAGCAGCAAGTTCACACCCCGAGCTGGATTTCCTCAGCCCAAGAAGAAACTGTTCTTCAATCCCTTGCTCACCCACACTGAGAAATCTGTAGACTCCTTCTGCAAGGCCTAGCTCGCCCACTCCCCTTCCCTCAGCACCATATGGGGTCACATTTGCTTCTGACGCCTGTGTTGAGGGAGGGGTGGTACAAGTTCTGTCGAGAAGGGCAGCTCTCCCATGGGACAGACCTTGGTTTGAATTCTGATTTGTACTTATCAGCCGTTAACATTAGTCAAACTCCTTACAGTCTCTGAGTTCCCATGGCTTCTCTCTCAAAAGAAGCAAGGCTATTAGCTGCCTCCTCCGGTGATGCTATGAGAATTAGGCAAGATGAGGTAGAGGAAGTGCTTGGTGTAATACATGACCCCAAACGGGCACTTAATAAGTGTTAGTAATTACCACCGTAATTACCATCATCAGTGTCATCATCATCATTACTGGTATTCCTGTCTGGGGACAAGATACCATCTTTGTGATCCCTCAGGCCCCTCCTACATCAAATCTCACCTCCTTGTTATATGCCGCCATAGCCCCACGTACCTTCCACTTACCATAATTGAGATTGGGAAAGCCACACGGATCTGTATGACGCCTTCGTTGCTGCTAATCTGAAACACATAGCAGCAGCACGTGGCCTGTTTCATCTGCTGCTGACTTCCCAGGGCCTGGGAGAGTGAGCTGCAAAGAACTGGTTTCTTTGAAACGTCACCGAAGAAAGGAGTGAAGGGGTGAGGCAGGAAAGTGGTTTCTCAAGCATATCTGTGCTCATGCCTCATGTATTTAAAGCCAACATTTTGTGTCAGAGAAGGGCCAGAGAGATGGCTGAGTGATTAAAGCCTCTGCCAAGGGCTAGAGTTGTACCCCAGAAACAGTGAAAATACAGGTGGGTGTGGCAGCCTCGGAAGAAAGAGCTGGGATCCCATGAGCAAGCTGCCTAGTGACACTAGCCACGTCCAAGAGCTCTAGGTTTGATTGAGAGACCTGGGCCTCAACCTGTAAGATTGACCAGCAATAGGATTATTCCTTACATCAATCTCAGGTCTCCCCATGCACACTCATTTACATGTTCACACACCCACATACATATGATCCCACACACAAGCAAACATATATACACACATGTGAAAATGGAAAACGAAAAAAAAATTCTTGCAGAAAGGACAGGAATATTAATCCAGTTATAAATATGTAAATGGTAAGTAGGTGATGGGCAAGTCTTCTCACCCACTCCCTAGGCCAGCCTCTCCTCTGCTCCGTGCCTAAGTGAGACCCACTCTTCTGGTTCCTGGGATGGAGGTGCCTACCTCTGGGCAGTCCCTTGCTTCTTCAGGGCCCTGGCAGCTATCATAGCCTCTGTGAACAGGGCATGGCCTGTGTTCTGCTTTCTTTGGTCCCTTCTGACTCTGGAGGAGAGTGTGTGCTGTCCTTCCATGGGCCCACCTTGAACACCTGGCAATGCGTGTGGCCAGCTCTTTGTTGTGTGCACTATCAACCCAGATTCCTTTCCATCCTCTAGTTCTTTCTCCCAGGATGTGATTCTGTCCCTTGCCTGGTAACTGCTGGGCTCATGAGGGAAGCCCTAAGAAGTGCATACCTTCACTCCTGTCCTGCAAACACCCTGATCTTGTCCCCCAACTGGATCAGATCATGTAAAACCAAGGCAAGGTCTGTGGCAATCACACAGCCCTACAGAAGCTGTCTGAAACATGAGAATATGACATCAGAGGAGAGACACAAGGGCGTGGGTGGGGTGGGGCAGGAAATCCAGGAAAGATCAAGACAAGGCACCCACCCACACATCAGCATGAGAGTAAAAAAAATGTGCCCCCCACCTGCTTTCAAGAACCCAGGAGAGCCTGGGCCTGAAGGTCCCTAAGAATCCTTGTCTTACCAGCCCTTCATGTTATAAAAGGGACACTCGTGCTCAGAGGAGCCACCAAAAAGCCCCTACCCTACCCTCACTGAATGCTCTGGGACTGCAACATTGCTTCTTGATGCCTGTTACATCTTTCCCTGGGACTGTCACGACAGCCACCTCTGGTTGGCATCCATGGAAATGTGCAGGAGAGCGGGAGGCTGCAGCCACCATCAGCATGGGAAGCCCCTACCATCACTTCCTTGGGAGCACTGAAGGTGCCTTAAAACTACACCCAATAGGTGAGGAGAGTTCACTTTTCTCTCTTTCCTCAACCAAAGGCCCCTTTCCTTCCAGGCTTCATTACTTTCATCTAGAAAGTGAGCTTCCTCTGAGCTCCAGATTCAGCGCTGGCATTACTTTATTTTCTCTAGAATACGCTTGGGTGAACTAGGCCTTCCTCGATAGACCTTAAGTGACCAGAAAGGAGTCACCAGGCCTGCCTGCCTGGATCTCTTCTACATCCTTGTGGCTGTGATATGTGTGGCAACGCTGGGCAGTCATGACTAAATGATCGGATAAATGGATGTATAGAATATCCTTTCTCCATATTCCCAAAACTGCAAAGGCTGTTGTCTTAGCTCTTGGTTGCTCATCACAAACAAAAGGGTTGCTGTTGATGAAGACACCACCATCTCCAATTACAGGACATTGAGAAATTAATCTTAAACGGACCAGGAAACTCTCTTCCTGATGTTTAGCTTTTATAGTGTTGGGAAGTGCTGTGAAGGCTGCTGGGGAAGAAAAGGCATCAATGGTCTTCCCAGTAAAAGAGTGGTATGATGGTTATAACGGTAAGCCATCACTCTGACTAGCTATAAGGCCCGCTCCCTAGGAGGGATTTCGTGTCTCATACTGTAAACCTTCTCAAAAGCCCATATCTGAGATCATATGCCCTAGGCATGTTTTGATACATAGTTATTCTCAGTAGGTTTCAAATTTACCATGTCTTTATATTTTCACCCATTTTACACCATGCAATCAGTGGGTGCCTACTCTATGTGAGGGCCTGAAAATGAATAAACCATCGTTTTACAAAAATACTTTATGGAAGTCCTGCCTGGCTTTCTCTGCATGCTAATGTTGAGGCTTTGAGGGAGGATGTTGGATGAGGTCCACCAGTAATTCTAGACATAAGAAGTCACCCTATGCCAGGAGAGTTCTAAAGGTTGAACTTACTCTGAAGTTAGTTGGGCCAAGAGTCAACCACAACGTAAGGTGGGGGCATTCTCTGGAAGACAGCAAAATCTCAGACCACGTGGAGCATCTCCAAGCATTGCATCAACATCCGAGGCTGAGGATCCCTAACCTTCTAACACAGTGTCAGCAGTTGACTCTAAATCTCAGGACTGAGGTCTGGTGATCCTGAGTAACCCCGATAATATTCTGGCTATGATGGACACATGCAGGATCAGCTTGCTGTTGTGTTTGCAGATATCTGAGTGTCCAGGTACCTCTCCCTGACTTCAGAGAGGATTGGATGAGTCAACACCATGCTTTTCTCTAATGTGGATGACATGTCTATTAGCTGACTTTCATACAACTACAGTGTCCTATTGGCTTGTTAGAGACCACATGAGCTTGTAGGTCACTAGGGATAATCTGGGATGAGATGCCTTGAAGGTTTGGCTTGTTATGGTGACTAAATTGGGAAAACGTGGAGATTTTTATGCAAAGACATGGGTGTTTGATGACAATTAAGTCATCAGCTGAAGACTATTCCATGGATTCACTTTTATCCATATTCCTCAGCATACACCTGTGTGGTTGTAGGATTATAGATCAAAGCTGAAAGAGCCCTCAGGAGAGAAGTGAGCTGCCCTAGAAATCTCCATACCTTTGGGGTTGAAGCTCTGTTTTCAGGTGGAATTTTGGGGAGAACCCTATTGTGTGACAGATTAAAAGCAAGGCTGCCTTGGCAAGCATGAGAATCAGAAGGTGGGCCTCTGTCTTTTACTCCATCCCTAACGTAACATAGTGACCTGGGACATATCTTGAAGGATTATTGATCTGACGGATGTCTTTGATGAATCAATAACCACTTGCCTGTACAGGTTAAGACAGATGCCCTAGAGCAAAGAGCTCATGAGCTTCACAGACAGGCCAAGAAGTTATGTGATTATCCCTAAAACTCTCTTCTTGGGCCTTTCATCTCTGACCTGGTTCACAATAAAACATACACAGAAAAGTCAATCCAAAGACCCCATTTAGTCCTTGAGACAAAAGCTGGGGGCATGAGGTAACAGGATTGATGCTTGTAAAGAAGTCAGGAACAGAGCGGGTTCTGTTGCTTCATTTCTCTGCACGTTCTTGACATACCGCCCTACATCAGGCACTGTTTGTGGACCCTGTGGGTCTGTGGTCTTGCTTTTGAGGACAGGTTGTGGTCTCTGCCTTTCTCTGTCACAACCACAGACAACAAAGAGATACAGAAATAGGGGGCTACAAGGCTAGCACTCCAAGTGGCAGCATACATCAGAGGCACTGAAGATAAACATCCTGGTCTCTGAGAGACCTTCTTCCTCATGTGAAGCTGAAGCCTGTTCCAAGGGCTCCTGCACAGGACAGGAGATGAATGAGCAGGAAGGTAGATGGCTAGAGGTTGAAATCCAAGCTCAGGAGTCACCTTACTCTCTCCATCTCTCACTAGCCACACTAGTTTAAGAGAAACCAATCTACTACATTTCCTCATTCCCAGTTTGCAAGCGTTAATAGAAGGACCTGCTTCATGATGTGGTTACAAGGATTAAATGTGATAATCAAGGCGATGGCAATGCCTGCTACCTCGCTTGTTTCTGGCTGATTCATGCCAAACGCAATGGTTGCAGTCATCACTTTAACAAAAATCAGTCTCCCTTGAGATCTGACTGTTCATCTGTCTGGCCCACCTTGCAGAGCCTCAGAGAACAAATTTCCCACCTCTTTCCCATGACAACCCTCCTGAGAGTCAAGCACATCCTTCGCCTACCCTCTCAATCTTCTATTATGTTTTAGGCTGATCCTCTGTGCTCTTTCCAAGGCTTCCTAATATAAGGAGACTTTTCAAACCATACACTCCTGTGACTGCTCTCCTCAGAGCTGTCATCTGAGATTTTTCTCTGACAATTTGGGGGAAACTTGACATGTTCAACCTGTGCCATTCAGAGTATAAAGTACACATTTTTTGATTTGGTCTGATCTTACCTCTTCTTGATGTCAAGGGGCTGGAGATGGAAGGGTCTTTCCCCATGTACCGGTGTTAGCTTAATAAGCCTTCATCTTGACGCTGAACCTGAGCATCACAGAATGTTCCTTCTCCTTTCTGCTGGGTGTGATGTGAGCTTAGACAGGATGCTGAGGGCTGAACAGCGTGGGGGTGACCCTCTTCTAAAGATCTCAGCAAAAAAGGAAATGAAGCTTTGAGGCCAAAGCTTGTCAGCCTGAAAGTACTGTGCTGTGAGCTTGGGGAGATGTTTCAGTCGGTAAAGCATTTGCCTCACAAGCCTGAGGATCCCAGAATTGACATGAAAAAGCCAGGTGGTATTGTGACTAGAACCACAAAATCTGCTACACTCACATTCTGGTCCTCCACAAGGGCATTCCCAGGCCCTGGGTGTGGGTGAAGGACAGGTCACTCATTTACAGGCTCCAGATAAATTAGTGCTTGAGATATATCTGCACAGCCAGGCAAAGAGGGAGGCGGTTGTGTCCAGGAGAAACCCAACACATTCCTGCTTACAGGCCCCTGTTAAAGGCAGGAGCTCTGGCCAGGCAACATTTGCTCTGGGATCCTAACTGTGCACTGCTATCGGAAGAGTTTTGACCCTCTTTGACTGGGGCAATGGATACACCATCCTGAATCTAAACTCCTGTGTTCCCCCCAAGGGCTGGCAGGGTGTCATGTTCGTGAAGTCCAACTGTGTAGTTAGGGAGTTTACAGAGGTCTCTGAATCAGATCTCAGCAGAAACTGGGGTGAATCCTTTCAGCGACTTATGCAAATGAGTTCTTGGGCCTACCATCCAGTTCCCTCTCAGAGTGCTTATGGGATTAAGCTGGACCACATTTACAAGACATTAAAATGAATGTCTTGCTTGGGAGGGGAGTGAGGAAAGACTTAAAATAAGCCCAAGGGTTAACTCCTGGTTGATTGCTTAATTTTCATTTTTCTACAGCAGTAGCCCCACAATCCCCAAAAGGTGGTTTGGATGAAGTTAAGTCATGTACATGAAGTGGCTATTTTAGCTACCATCATCATTTTTGTTATTCTTATGAGGCATGCTTTGGGACTAGGCTGCATCCCACTGCTGTCCCTCAGCCCCAGGCTAAGGGATGGCAGAACAAGCTGAGCTCTCTAGCCAGATTAGAGCAGGATTCCTCAAATGCTACCACCTGCACCACTCCGTCCTGTGACTCTGCTGCCTCTGCCTCTTCCAGGGACTGACAATGATACCCAACCAGAGAACACATTAGCTTGATCTGAGGTTTGTCGTCATTTCTAGTGGCATTTAAAGGGTAAATGTGTATTAGTGGCATTTAAAGGGTAAATGTGTATGACAGAAGGGTCTAAAATATAATGAGCAAAACCCTGCACTTTCACGTCTTATCCCTGATTGGGGGGGGGGGGTTTAAACCAATCCCAAACTTCTTAGACGTATGAAGTTACACCTTCCCTTTGCCATATTTGGTTATTCTGGCCATTTCTCCCACACAGCTATAAAACATGACAGCCCCTCTTTATCTTGCCTCATCAACTCAGTGTCATCTGTGGCACTCACTAACTGTGTGAGGGAACAGTCCTGATCATCCCTTGAACATATCCTGCCTCTCCTTAACGGCCAGGCTTATGCTATCTTGTTTAATTCTTTTGATAATTATCTTCATGTTTAACCTTGCATTTTGATTCACCAACATTAACATTTTGTCAAAATGAGGATCTCCTGCTCCCTCCCGGAGCTGTGGGTTGACAGTCCTTAGGGGTGGCTCTTCTACAAACACCCTCACAGACACCAGGAAGTCCCTATGTTCCTCAGATTAAGAAGCATCCTCAGCCTGCACTTCCTTAGCCAGGTCCTCTGCCCCTGCATGAAGATGGGAGGCAGAACGTTCTTTGCATGTTGCCTGTTCATGGGTCATGCGTGGAGCTGTGCTACAGAATGAGGTACTGAGGAAGCACACTGAAGCAGGGCAACCCAGCCACCCCAGGGCTGCCTTCTTCCCAGTGTCTCACAGAGGCCAGGCTGGAATAGACCTCTGCACAGCCAAGGCTGACCTTCCATTCTTGATCCTCCTGCCTCTGTCTTCTAAGTACTGGAGCCATAGACATGTGGCACCAAGCCACTTTAGATAACACTCACTCTTCGAAGAGAAGCACCTGGTGCCAGGGCTCAGGGGACAGCAGAAGAGCAGAAGATGTGACTCCGGGTGACAAGTAGCTGGAGAAAGCAAACGGCTGTAGCTCATGTCGTTCTCTCTCAGCAGTGACGGTGTTTAGAACCATGGACTTGACATTGGGAGATGTGTTATCAAATATGCAGCACGGCTGGAAGAGAGTCTTGACGGTGAAGTTTCATGGCTACAACTTTTCAAGAACTGTAATTAACAACATGGCATCCTTAAACACACTAGATAATAACATGAATAAGATAGATAAAGAAAATGCACAACTTACCAAATAGTACCCCCGTGGGTTTTTAATAAAATAGAAAAGGAAATTGGAAAATGATTTAATTAAACCTATTTAGTAAATGTACTGGGGGAAGAGACTTAGCTGAATTTCACAATTCCCTAGCAGGCAAAGAGCTAATGCCTGTATTTCCCTTCTTAATCAAGACCACATTTCTTTGTTGACCAAGTCTATATCCCTGCATTGTGGAGAAAGCAAGCCTAGTAACCATAAGAGTCTAGTTTCCCTGTGGTTAAGACATCCTAGGGGTCAGTGTTAGCATTCCCAGCATGCAGTCTTGCACTGGAGGAGAGATGTCAGCTCTTAGATGTACACTGACCCCAAGTGGCTTCCTGGTTTTGGTTCTCATGGTGAATGTCGTAAATAGGAGTCCATATCTGTTCTCTTTCTGGGTTATGGGTGTGGGGCTGGAGGGTCCCATCAGCTTGATTATGTGTGACCCTGGATTGGCTCCACTAACACTGTCGTCAGGCTTGCTGGTGATGAAGCTGAGCTGCGTGCCTGTTTGAGCAAATCACCATTCCTCTTGGCCTTCATTATGCTGGGGAGGGAAAGTCAGTAGGGATGCCCAGGAGCTGGTTACAGATTGCGAGTGACAGAATCTGACTGCGGGAGATAATTTTCATTTCATTCTCTCAATAGCTATTTTGCGAACAAGATGTTCTTTTTAAAAGTCTCTAAAGAGTATGGAAAATCTCCCAACTGTGTACTGGCTCTTAACCAATGGTGAGACGGCTGTACTCTTATAGGGTATAACATCGTCAAATGCAGGCTGGGTAGGGAAGCCCAGTTCTGACTTTCCCTTTAAGAACAGCTGGCTGGGTACCATTGCACAAGGCAGTTACCTCTGTGTCACTCTGTGAACTGTGGCTGTGGTACAAGTTAATCTCAGCTGATTAAAATCACTCACTGGCAGCTGTTGCCTGCTAGTCATGTTTCCCCTGGCTAATTGGCACACCTGCTTGAGGGACAGTCTCTAGCTTTATTCATTCTCACAGCAAGAAAGGATCGAGCATCTGCCCTGGGCTGGAGCATGTACCGAGATGCTAGGTGCTAGAACACATCAGTGAACAAGATGGGAACTGAAAATGTCCCCACCTTCAGTAGTTAGCACATCAATGGGAAGAGAGAGGACAAAAAGAACAACAAGGGAAGATGATCTCAGCGGTGACAGGTGCTCCAGAGACATCAGGCACGACGTTGGAATGGGCCAGGCAGAGTGCTGGAAGAAACTCCACTAGGATTCTCCTACAAGCAGAGCCCAAAGCAAGGCTTCAGGAAGGAGCAAGGGCTATGTGCCAATTCCGGAAACACAGTAGGAATGCACAGTAAAAAAGAGAAGGCAGACACTGAAGCACGTTCCCAAGAACCTCCACCCTCTCTCCATCTCTGGATGTCAGCATAGACCATTTCACCAGCTTATGCACCAAGGCAAAGGATTCTGGGCTGGCATCTACGATGTCTGCAGCTGTCACTAGTGTAGGTCCGTCCCTGGGCATGTGAGCTTGGCATGCCTGGCCTCCTCCTCATGCAGGTGGGGCAGCAGGTGTTTGCAGTTAGTGCATAAAATGGAACAGTGGTGTGTAACAGAGTGGAAATACACAGGGCCAACAGTGTCTGCTGCAGGGACGGACCTGGCTCTTCAGATGGGGGACTGGAGTGAGTTCTCTGGAGAGACGGTGTGCTAGCTAGGATCCAGACCATGGGAAGGAGTCAAGAATCGAAATGATATTCCTAGACAGAAAGCAAGGACAAAGGCTGTGTAGGACTGAACTAGGATTGTCTATAAAACGCTCAAAGGGGTAATGGACTGTCAAAGGCACTGGTAGAAGCCAGGGAGCTTGGAAATATTAAATCTGCTCTTTCAAGAATTTGATGTAGACCAGCCCTGAGATCCTGAGGCAGAACTAGGTCCAGTGCTTGGACCTCAGCTGCCGCCAGCTGTGGACTTCCCCATCTCGGGCACACGTCCTCAGCTCCTTCTCCTAGTCTGGTTCTGTTATCAAGATTGGGCACTTTCCCTAAGCCACAGAACCAAGCATGCATGAGTTTTATGGGCCTCGCTCAAAATCCTGTAGTATAGTGCTAATTATAATTGGGAAAAAAAGGAAAGAAAGAAAAATATAAGTTAACACAAGCTATGTGGGACCCAACTTGGACCACTGTCTGACTTCATCTCCTACTGGAAATCTTTCTCACTATTGCCTTCCACTCACATCAGGCCCGTTGCTGTTTCTGGAATGTTCCAAGCAGCCTCCTACCCCTGGGCCTTTGCTCAGTGTATCCCACCCAGGTATCCCCATAACTCACACCTGGGACTCCACTATACTTGTGCCGATAGGACCCCACAGGTGGACTGATCTGGACCACTCCTTCCATGTCCCCATTCACAAACCCCCTTTACTGCCCTTCATAGACACGTGGCTACTCCAGAGCACACACTGCCGTACAGCATTGTGCACTATGTGTTTATTGGTCTACTGTCTGATTTCCCCTACAAGAACGTAAGCTCCACAAGGGAGGAAGCTTGAAAACTCTTAAGTTCTCAAAAGAGTATGTTTTGTGATGAGGTTTTAGGGGGAGAAGGGAGTGAATTGCTTAACAGAAGAGCTTAGCTCTGGTCCCTTCTCTGTCACTAACTCTGTGAGCAGCTTTGTGGGCACTAACCCTCCCTTTCTGTCTTAGTTTCTGTGTGTGGCAAGCAGACACATAAGCTGCACCCTTTTAAGGAGCAAAGTGAAATGAGGCCACAGATGTGAGCATACTGGACATTGTTGAATTTATTATATAAATGCAAGGCTTCCTTTTAAGTTTAAGGCTTCCTGATTTTGCATGAGTTTTGCTGCATTGGAAGGAAATTCCATTTGCAATAAAGAATCCTTCATGGATGTCAGAGGTGGCCAGGCCTCCTCGGGGAGAACAGGTCCAGTTCATTGTACATGAAAGAGCACAGTGAGAGGTGAAAGCCCCCATCAGGAGCCAGCCCCTTCCAGAGACTTGCTGGTGACCTTGGGCAACTTGCAGACATTTGTTCTCAGCAGTCTTCAGATGTCTCCTCTCTCCAAAGGTAAAGCAGGGTGGTAAGCAAGGACAGCCCTTCCTTCGAGATTTTCCCCTTTGCTTCTAATATCTTGTCATCAGAAGAACCTGGGCCATCAAGATGACTCAGAAGTAAAGGGACTTGTCACACAAACCCAGAACCCAAGTTCAATGCCCAGAACCCATGTGGATTGATGTGGAAAGAGAGACTAGTCTCCACACAACTGTTTTCTGACCTACACACACACACACACACACACACACACACACACACACACACACAATGGCACACACAGCCAAGCACACGCACACACACACACACACACACACACACACACACACACACACACTGTGCACATATGTTGTCCAGACACAACAGAGCAGTTGCACATATGAATTCACAATGGTTGTGAGAGAATACACAACGTGAGTTTAAGTCAGACAAAACCACATTATGAAGACGGGAGGTAGGCACAAATTCCCAGCCCTAGCCAAGAAGTTACTGGCCACTGGTAGCTACTGGGAGAGTCCATAGTCTTGAAGAATATGATACCTGGTAGGTTGATCATGCTTCAGGAGTTGGCCCCCGACACAAGAGTATACGTGTAGCACAAATTAGACACAATGAGTTAAAAAAATTAAAAAGAAGACACAAAGTTAAATGGGTAGGGAAAGATGGACCCAGGAAGAGCTAGAGGAGGAGTTGCTAGGATTAAAATAAACTGTATGGAATTCTAAAAGAAATAGTAGTAATAATAATAGTAATAATAATAATAATAATAAATTTTTTAAATCCCAGCATCCATTGATTGTCAGTCTGGGCACATAGTGTCTATTTCATCTTTTCCCTAACCTCTAGACTCCATTGCATAAACAAAAGAACAAAGTAACTCGGTCCAAGGCAGTGTAAGCCCGCACTGCTACATCCCAGGAGTACCATCCTCAGGCTGACACTCTCAGTCTCTATGCCAACTTTGTGTAAAAAAAAAAAAAATCTATGAGAATGGAATTCAAAGGGGGCAAAAACACTGCTGTCTACATTCAGTCTGTTCTGCCTTGTGGAGCAGAAGAGAAAGACTCCTGGGTCTGCACTGTGGGGACATGGACCTGCCCAGGCAACATGTTTTACTCTCCCCTTTCCTTCCTCCACAGGGTTTCATGGATATTGACTTAAATAAGTTCAAGGAGAGTGGAGCCAATGTGACAGGTTTCCAGTTGGTGAACTACACAGACACCGTCCCAGCCAGAATCATGCAGCAGTGGAGGACAAGTGACGCGCGAGACCACACCAGGGTTGACTGGAAGAGGCCGAAGGTGTGAAAATGGATGCCCGCTTTTCTCCCATAGCCAGCCCCAGAACCCTGGGGCACGTGAGTCTTCAGAAAGGAAACAGGTTTCCTATTAAGCAGAGGAACCCGTCAGCATGAGGGTCAGGCATCCCAACAAGACAGAGGTCAGCAGCCCAGGATGTTACACTGATGCCCAGTCACCAAATATTCCAAGTTCTTGTTCTGGTACCCTGAGCCTTTGACTTCTGCTAGACAGCATAAGAAGGCTGCATAGACTTCCATCATGATGCCTGCATTCATCCCCAGCATTTACTAAATTGATTTTTGTCAGTGGGACAAAATACCTGAGCAAATCATCAACTCTAGGAGGAAGGGTCTATGTGAGCTCATGGTCTCAATGTATGGCCACCTGGCTCCATTGCTTTTGGGACTGTGGCAAGGCAGGAACATTATGATGGAAAGACACAATGGAGGAAAGGCATCCAGAAAGTGGAGATTCTGGAAGGGGTCAGATACAGGCTACAGCCTTCAAAGGCACACACTCAGTGAGCCACTCCCTCCAAGGAAAACCCCACCTCCTGGTTTCCATCACTTCCCAGGGATGCCATTAGGTTACCATTGGTGGGTTAATGCATTGATGATTATGTCTATGTCAGCATCCTCATGATTCAGTTGCTTGGCCAAAACCCACCTCTGGGTACTGTACCTTCACCACGTGAGGGGTTTTCTTTGAGGAGGGAGGAGATACTTCAGGCCCAAACCATAACCCAACCGGAGGAAGAGAGAACAGAAAGCACACCTTTGATTCTAAGAACTCTTTTCCTGAGACTGGGGAGTGGCTCAGTTAGTAGAGTGCTTGTTGCCCCTGGCTGGGACTCCCAATTCCCATGTCAAAAGCCAAACACAGGACCACACACCTGTAACCCCAGCACCAGAAAGGCAGAGGCAGGAGGATCCCTGGAGCTTGCTGGTGAGCCAGTCTAGCCAAATCGGTGAGCTCCAGATTCAGGGAGAGACCCTATTTCAAAATTAAAGTGAAGAAAGACAGAAAGGGACTCCTGATGTTGCCCTCTGACCTCAAGACATGCACATATGCATACACAACCACACATATGAACATGTACACATAGAGAGAATTAGTCTCGGGAAGGCACTAGCAGATCGTTCACTTACCCACCATCAGCTCCATGTTAGGAAACTGCCTTCAGCTGGTTGCAAGGGAAGCCAGAAAACGCTGTTTGTGTTCTAATTAGGGTCACCATCTTTCTTTTTTCTCGAGCAGTACTAGGGATGGAAATGAATACCTCACGCAGGCTAAGCAAGTACTACAGCTCCCACCCATCTGTCCCCCATTTTACCAAGCACAAGACAAATGCCCATTTCTTTATGGACTCTGTGAATGGAGCACTGAGGTGGCACGGTCTCCCTACCTCTGTATGCCCAGCTGACCATCAGAGAGCCTTGCCCGGAGACGCACAGCTGCTCTCCACCTGGGTCTGCAGCCGGCTTCTCACTTCTCAGTCCCAGAGCCAACCCCTGTTTTGTTTGATATTGCATACTGTTTGTGACTGTGGCGAGCAGGCCGTGGGTCTTCTAGTTCAGGTGACATAGCATAGCAGTGGCTACATGCAACACTGTGTTGAGAAGGATTCTGAGGCCACGTCTATTATCTGGGGCTGTCGGCGAATCTTTGGCCCATGTTTCTAGCCTGCTTATTTTTGTGAATTGCAGTCTATATAGCTGAGGCAATTCCCGTTCCACCAGTGATCAAACTGACTTAACTCTTGGAGAATGAAGACTTGTTGCAGTATCTTGTTAAACAAAAATTCTTGAAAAGAAAGATCGACTTTGATGCAGGCTAACATATTAGTTGATGACTGCCCAAGCCAGCTTCTCAGTGTAATGTATTTTTTTCTCAGAAAATAAAACAGGCGTAGTGGTGCATGCTTATAACGTGGAGGCAGGAGGATCAGAAGTTCAGCATCATCCTGAGCTACACAGAGTTCCAGGCTAGCCTGTCTCAAAAATATAAATTAGAAGGGACTGAGGAGGTGACTCAGTCTGTAAGGTGCTTGCTGTGTAAGCCCGGGGACCTGACTCTGGATTCCAAGCACCTACAGAAAAAGTTAGGCATGGCAGCATGTGCTTGGAATCTCAGCGCTGGGCAATCAGAGAGAGGAGGGTCCATGGGGTTCGCTAGCCAAGTACTCTAGCCAGATGGTGAGCTCCAGCCTCAGTTAAAGACTAGTCTCAAAAATAGGATAGGGAGAAATTGAGGAAGACCTCCAGCCTGCACACACACACACACACACACACACATACACACACACACATACACGAGGTGGGGGAAGGTACATATATACACATTTGAACACAAATAATAAGTTAGGATCAGGAAATCAACTAAGAATTGGAAAAATAAACTCATCATACAGCTGTATAGTGTGACCTTAAGATGACATACTGTGTAATAAGACAGGTCTGCCTCATTCACATCTTTGGTCAAGCAAGAAAAACCCTTAAGCATTATCATTAACATTAACTCTCCACAAGACGGAGAGTCTATAGAATACTCACTTTACTGTGGAGGAAGCCACACACAGAGATAATTAGGAGCTTGCTCATCTTGGAATAGTGTTTCCTTTACTGTTAGAAGAGGTCCTGGAGCTCTTCCTGGCCCCCGGTTGTTGACTCTCATACAGAGGAAGCCAACTGACTTTCCATGTATTTGACCTGCAGATAAGTTGTATTTAATCTATGTTTCTTCCCAATTAAAGTAGCATTTTTCAAATCACGGGACTGAACACCAAACTCCAAAATGCTGGTTTGTCTTTAAAGGTTACAGCTGGCCATGCTAAACCCCCAGCTCTGGAGAGCCCACTGACTGGGCAGACCTGTGAGCAGACCTGTAAGCAGACCTGTGAGAGACAGAACACCCAGCTCCAGAAGCTGCCACATACGTCACTCACCGGGACGCCATTCCCCAACACAGCCCCCGACCCCACCTTTCTGTCAGCTCTCTCTGACACCTGCCTGTCTGCCTTCCTTCCCCAGTACACATCTGCTCTCACCTACGATGGTGTGAAGGTGATGGCCGAGGCCTTCCAGAGCCTGCGGAGGCAGAGGATTGACATATCCCGCCGGGGAAACGCTGGAGACTGTCTGGCTAACCCAGCTGTGCCCTGGGGCCAAGGGATCGACATCCAGAGAGCCCTGCAGCAGGTAAGGCAGGCGGTACCTTCCCACCCCAGTCTTTGGAGACAAATAGGAAAGTTAGCATCGAGTTCAAGCAGTATGTATCAGTCTGAAGGGTATGCCTGGAGTTTGGAGTGACCACTACACTGTTCAAGTCAAAAGTATGGAACACAAATCAAACTTGGGACAAAACAAACAAAGAGACCACTAAAATGTGGTATCATTCCTTGTAGTATCAAGGCTGCATTCTCTGCTTAGGCATTATGAAAAAAAAGCCCCCTGGAAAGGCACTGATTTCCATGTTCAGAAGGAGGACTTAATATACGCAGGGACGAGGCTGGGGAGGTAGCTGATCACATAAAATGCTTATCCCAAGAGCATGAGGATCAATGTTTAGACCCCCAGCACCCATGTGAACAGTGGGCAGATATGATTGGCTGGCTATAATTCCAGCACACAGGAGGAAGGGATGTGATTGGCTGGCTATAATTCCAGTACTCAAGAGGCAGGGATGTGATTGGCTGGCAATAATCCCAGCACGCAGGAGGCAGGGATAGGATCTCCACAGCGGACTAGTTAGCAAGACTAGTGGAACTTGTCAGTTCTAGGTTCAAGTGAAAGACCTTACATCAATATAGAAGGTGGCAAGTAGTAGGGGAAGACACCAGCCTCTGGCTTCTACATATAAAAGTCCACATATGCATATGTACCCATCCACACATCTGTACACACCACACACACACACACACACACACACACACACCCCACATGCAAACTACAAAAGAAAAGAAATGCTCAGGGTTGGCTCTGAGCTGTGAGCAGACCCCTACATGGTCTTTCTTCACTCCTTTCCTATTCGTGCACATTCCATGGTTTTATCGCTCATCCTTCTGACCCGACTTTCTCACTTCTCACGTCTCAGCGCCACAGTCATCAATTCTGTTTGCACTCGAACAGTGAGAGAACAAGAATAGAACATCATGCCGGGCCCAATCGGTCGGCTATGCACAGGACTCGGAGGCAGAATCCAGATTCCACAGTGGAGAGTATAAATATTCAATTACTAACATGCCTGCCAGGACAGCAGGGTGAGACAGTGGTATAGATGGGTGTGTGTTTGACATTCCTGCTTTAGAAGATTCTGGGAGTTTGCCCACTGCTTGAATACTCTTGGAGGCCCTAGAAGTACTGCAAGCCCCTGTGGTGATTCTCAGTTTGCTGGTACACAGCATTGCCTCTGGTGCCTCCCAATGGAGGCTGCATTTACGAAGAGATGGTGAGAAGAAGGCTGCACTAAACCCAAAGGGAATGAATGATAAAGCATGGACACAAAGGGGAACCCATACCAGCAAGATATTTGGTATCGTTGTCCTTCAGAACCCACCTTTCCCAACCAATGGCATTCCCCGGGTGAGGTCAGCTCTGCCATTAAGCTTGCATTCAGCAGAAGGTGGATTTTGGCTCCTAGGAGAGAGGAGCACATCGAAACAAGAGATACATGAACACAAGATGTTCATCCACTTGTGCACAGCTCTGGCGATATTCACAACCTGGAGAAATACCAGCAAAGAGTCTTAGCAGCTGCTCTCGGCCTAAAGAAAGAGCCCAATGTGGCAGAGGACACGCAGTCACATCCCCCAGACTGAAGTGAGGCGGCAGACCTGCCGACCTTAGTAGGCATCTCTAGGTCCTCGGCTGTGTCTCTGCCCGTCCCTGCCTCTGTGCAGGGCAGGCCCCAGGTCACCGGGCAGTAATGACAGACACCAGACAGGTTCCAGAATGACTAACAAAGAGGCAGCTCCAGTTCACAGCTTATTTTAAATGCTTTTCCTGACAGCAGTCGAGACAGATTCTGTCTACAGTGTGAGGCTGGCCTCAGACAGTCCCAGGGACTCACCCATGGCGCCACAACCTTCCAGCTCCTCTGCTTCTCCCATCTTAATGGCATCCCTCAAAGCATATTCTGATGCCACCATGACAGGGATGAAGCCCAGGAGGCAATGTGGAGTGACAGACAGTGGTCTGAATCAGGAAGCAAGAAAGACAGCCCCCAGGTCTCTCTGAGCAACCTCAGAAGATCCATCAAGCTCTCTGGTGGACCTCTTTTCCACTAGTGGAGGAGGCCAAGCAGACAGCACCCAAGTCTCCGCCGCCCATAAGAACACCAAGATCCCAGCATTCGTAAGGCAGAGGCAGGAGGATTGCTAGTTTCTACTGAACATGAGCTGCATAGGAAGTGCTAAGGAGAAAAAGAAAAACTCAAAGAATACATTCATTTTCCTTATGGTCTAACTCACATCTTTCCACTGCAATACATACTCATCTTCTGCTTCTGCCCTAGCAGGGTTGGAGAGAGTTAGTTGCCATGGTGAAGGCTGATATCTTACTCTGTTCTGGAGCTGAGACATGTGTGTGCCTGCCTTCCATGGGTAGCTCCCAAAAGCTGACTGTGCACTCCAGGGAGTGAGGAGACCTCAACACTGGGGACGATGAAAAAAGTCAAGTCCAACCCACGAGAGACGCCTTCAGTCTCTTTGATGAACAAACAAACCAACCAAAATGTTCCTTCCCTAAGACCATCTGCCCAAAACAGGCTCCTTTTCAGATCTCTGTGGATCACCTAGAATGGAGAGTTTATTGCTAGAAGAGACCTGGGGAATCACTGGCCCTGTTTTCCCCTCACTTTACAAATGAGAAGGTGGACCCAGAGTGCCCTGCGCTGCCTCCAATTGTGACACCGCAGCTTAATCACAAAGACAGAACCAGACCACTGCCAGTGCCCCTCCTTCCATGCATCAGGCCTGTCCTGTGACCCAGCAGACTGCTCTCGACAGTATTGATCTCTGGAGCCTTCGCCTAGCCACAGCCACTGTCCAGCCATTTTACCTTCTAGACCTACCTCTTAAGAGAGTCACATCATCAGAGGACAACTGCCATCAGAGCCTAGGTGAATCCTAATGGCATCCAGATTTTGGAACCCAGGGATGCGCTCCAGAGCTCTTGTATCTGCAGCTTTTGGGTCACACAGTACAAAGGACCAACCCCACTCTGGCTAAGATGGTACCATCCGGAGTCCAGCACAACCTGCCTGGCAGCCTAACAAGCTCAAAAGTCAAATCCTAAAAATAAGTGTAATGATAGCTGAGATGTAGCATGGACAGCACAGGCTCTGAGGATTTATGTATTACCTCACCGAATGCTCCACAGAGCGCAGTAGGACTCAGACATATTAATTATAAAATGAAAAGGCTGAATTTCAAGGAGATTGATAGACATCTTTATGTGATACAGCTGGCCTGTAGTGACAAATACAGAGGTTGCTCTGCAGTCCAGCAGAGATGGCCCAAAGCATCATCAGAGATGAGCCAGTGCAGCACAGAACTTTGGGCAGTCTCTGTGCACGCACACCCCTCACCACTGAAATTCCCCCAGAGAAAAGTGAAGCTGCCCCTGCTGTCATCAGGAGAGATGTTTAGGATATGGATGTAGCCTTCCAGCCTAGAACCTGGACGCCCACAGTGCTCCAAGAAGGGAACACCCTATGCCAGCTTCATCAACCTGACCTCACTCACGCCTGGGTTGGAAGGTCTGACTGCCCAGAGCACAGAATGATGAATGAGGACAGCAATTCCAAAGCTGAGTTTCTAGAAGCATTCCCTAGTCTTTGTCACAAAGAGTCTAAGGCATGGGCTTTCTGTCATCATGGCAGCTCTGGGATGTGTCCTCTCCCATCCCCCAGCACCATGGTTTACCCCCAAGGGTATAGGTCCCCACAAGAAGACATGAAGGGCTTCAGTTACTCTAGGAGTCTACCGACTCCCATGAATCTGGAGTCAAGAGTCATCAGCTTGACTCCATCTGGAAAATGGATAAACTGACCTCTGCCCATTTTGAGGCTTCTGATGAAGCTCCTGGAGCAACACCTGGTAGCCTCTGGCCCCTAGAACTTTGAGAGTGGGGTCATTGACCTTGCTGGAAACTGAGGCACTCTGAATGGACAGTGGTACCATCCCCACTTCTGTCAAGAGTTGCCTGCTCTGCCCTATTGTAAGACAACATGTCAGACGGACTTGATGCCCTCTGCTTTTAGTCTGTTCTCCATCCCTGCTGGGCCATTCTACATGGTATAATGCTGGTATCTTCATCATCTTCTTCATCTGAATAGTGTCCACATATGAACACTCATGTCCCACACAACGTTCTAGACATTTCCATTATTTGAGAAAGAAACCCAGGAACAGCTTCAACGAGGAGCCTACAGATATCCCTCAGAGCCAACAGAGACTGTCTGAAAATGCCCAGCAAGAGGTTGTGAGAGCATCAGGCAGGCATCACACACCACACTGTGCACATCTGTGTGGCCCACTAGAGCTGAGTGTGGCACTCATGGCCCCTCTATAAGAGGCTACTTGATATCCAAGATACAGATGCCAGAAGACGTTAGGAACTCTCTCTCTCTCTCTCTCTCTCTCTCTCTCTCTCTCTCTCTCTCTCTCTCTCTGTTTTTTTGTTTTTTTGTTTGTTTGTTTGTTTGTTTGTTTTGGTTTGGTTTGTTTTGGTTTGGTTTGGTTTGGTTTGGTTTGGTTTGGTTTTTTCCAGACAGGGTTTCTCTGCATTGCTTTGGTGCCTGTCCTGGATCTCACTCTGTAGACCAGGCTGGCCTCAAACTCACAGAGATATGCCTGGCTCTGCCTCCTGAGTGCTGAGATTAAAGGTGTGCACCACCACTGCCTGGTAGGAATTCTTAATTTCAGGTCTGCCTCTTGTGCTTATTCATGGCACCTACCCCTAGAATTCTGGCTGCCTCCTGTGAAGGTAAATCATAAAATCTAAGCATCATGCTTCATGGGATTCCTGTGAATGCAGATGAAGCTTCATAAGTACACAATGCTTGGGAAATGATGGTAGAATCAGGGTCATCCTTAGTAACAATAAAAATTGTTAGGCATTTGCAAGGACAAATTTTTGTCACAAAGTATCTTATTTACCCTTAAATTAACCTTACCACAATTAACTGATCCATCAAACACGTAAAGAAACTGAGTCACATGACATCATGCAATGTCTTATTACCAAATACATTGATATTTGAGACTAGTGCCAAAGAGTAGGTGCCCATTTGTATTGTTAGTGATGATTTTTTCCTGTTTGGTCAAGTTTGTCTACCATCCAGTCACGCACACATTTGTCCCACTGCTGTCTAAATAAATTACGTAAACTGAGACCTAGCCACAGAGCTACCCACCTTGAACCTAAACCCCTGGGAGAGCTGAGCCTGGGCCAGGGTGACTGTATCAGTTCCCTTTCCATTGCTGTGATAATACAAGGCAGCTCATAGAAGGAAGAGTTCGTTTGGACTTACGGTTCCAGAAGGATGAGTCCATCATGGCAGAGAGGCATGGCAACATGCACTCCCAGTGACATACTTTCCCTAGCAAGGCTGGACCACCTAAACCTCTGTAAAAAGTGCCAGCAACTGGAGACGGAATATTCAAATACATAAGCCTTTGAGGGAACATTTCCCATTGAAACCACCACAACGACCAAGGAGAGAGGAAGGTGAAGTTACCAACTCCTTTCTCATATTCTCTGTAGCAGGTTTCATGTTTTGGTTTGTTTTTTTTTTTTTTTTTCTCTGCCAAGCAAAGATGGTCCAGGATTTTCTAGGAGCAGAGATATCTCCAGCTTGCAGATGAAAGAGCAAAGAGCTTGTATAATTTGCTCAGTGTTTTGAGCCTGTCACGGCCTCCCTCCTGAGACTTCAAACCAGGAAGCGATGAAAGAAAGGGTCAGCTTTAGAACAGGCACACACACACACACACACACACACACACACACACACACACACACACACACACCAGCTATCCTCCCTGACTACTGTCTGAAAAAGAAAACTCTGCATGCCTTTTTTTCAAGCTTTTGAAGGGGAGAATATAAGCAGTGCTGGGTCATAAGGCAGAACCTCTATTTGTAATGAGTAGAAACTCACCTTGACACTCATAGGTAGGGGGGAGCTGAGGACACAGGGTCACTATCAGGGACTGTGACTTTGTTTTCTGGACTCATCTTCAGCTTCAGGGTTACTCAGTCTCTACAGAGAAATGAACTTGGGTCCCCCGATCTTCTACTGGATCCGAAATCTGAACTGGAAGTTTCAAATCTGTGCAAGTTCAGTCTGGCTCATTTGAAGAGAGAAAATTCCCATGCCATAGATTTTTTTTAATCTGATAGGAGCGATGTTTGAGCCATCTGAGATGTCTGCAAAGCCTTGCACACTCTGGCTGAGTGTGAAGTATCCTTTGTGTTTTGGATTCCACTGCACTTGTACATTAGCCATGTCCCTTAAGGTAGACGGGCAGGAGCTTTGTAACCTGGAGACTGAAAAGTGTGAATCACCCTAGGTCACATGGCTATTAGTGGAGGAGCTAGCGTCAAATCCAAGTCCTCAGATTTGCAGGGATTTTATTGCCTGGACTCACAAAGGAATTAAGGCACCTTTACCAACCATATCCAAGGCATCAGTCCTAAGGCTGGCTTCCAGTGTGGATTCTCCACCTGACTCACCAGCGGTGGCACCTCTGTACCTCGGCTTCTCCATCTTCAGTTGCTCCTCTGAGCATGCAGAGTGTGGAGGGAGTGTTTGGCTAAGGATAATGAGAAGATGCCCCATGAGCATGCCCTCTGCCTTCTGTTAATGCTTGCCTGAAGCCATAAGAGAGACTGATCCCTGTTAAGTGAGGACGTCCTCTCCTCACTGATGCCAGCCACGACAAAGGGTGGGAGTTTCAGCCTGCAGGCTGCTCCGAACTTCAACATATGTAACATTCTTGAGATCTGAAGTTTTGCTCCAGCAGGAAAACAAACAAATGATGGACATAATGGCTGGTATCTGGGCTGGGTGTTTCCAGGCTCTCGAGTGTTATTTCAGAAGGAAACCAAGGCTCACAGAGGCTGTAAAGCAGCAAGAACACTTTACTCAGTGCAGAGTGTTAGCATAGATCAGAAAGAGGTACGCTGTCAGAATTGTCAGTGTGCCATGTGAGTGAGGGTACCTAAGGCCCTGTTTATCTTTCAGCCTTCCTTTTATAGGGTTCCAAGGAAGGCAGAGTTAAGTTACTAGGGGTGTAATTTTGGTGGTTCTCTATTTTTTGGTGGACAGACTTGAATTAATAGGTCTTTGTTCACTGTGCATGTCCCTCCCCATAATGCATCTGTTCTCAGCCATACACACACATACAAACACACACACACACACACACACATACACACACAATATCGCATAGGCATAAGTCTGTAAATAGGAGATTCCCCTTAAAAGTTCACTCAAAGAAGCAGCTTACTTTACAGCACATGTACCCCCCAAACCAGTCTAGACCAGATTGGTCCATCTTCAATGGTTTCAGGATGTGTTCCAAGGCACATTTGAATAGAAACAGGGTATTTTGAAGAGGTTGCTAAGGGGATTAGTTGTTTCCATGGCTTAAACCAGATGAATGTGAGCTCCATGCAGACAGGGGTCCTGAGTCGCCAACAGGTTGCTAGGTACACTGTTCAGAGAGGACGTGTGCACGGCCCAGTCAAGCAGACTCCCAAGCTAGTAAGCTCTTCTGTGTGCTTGCCTGCCTCAGTGGCACATGCCTGTTATCCCACCACTTAGGAAGTAGAGGCAACAGGGTTAGGAGTTCAAAGTCATCTTTGTCAAGTTCTTATTGAGTTCAAAGCCGTATTGACACCATTTAAGACACCATTTCAGAAAACCAAAAACTAACACACACACACACACACACACACACACACACACACACACACACACACACACTCCAACAAACACAGGGACAAACAGGAAATGAAAATGCTGAGTTTGCCTCTGTTTTCAGGTACGATTCGAGGGTTTGACCGGAAACGTGCAGTTTAACGAGAAAGGACGCCGGACCAACTATACCCTCCACGTGATTGAAATGAAGCATGATGGGATCCGCAAGGTAAGGGCCACCTCGGCTGACTGGACTGAGTGGAGGCTCGGACCAGAAGTGAGGGTCCTGGACACCTGCCTTGTCTACACCTTTGAAGAGGCTCAGGCCATGTGTTTTCTAGACGCCTCTGGTCTCTACTCTGCCACTTGTCACTTGGGATTTGGAGAGAATTGATTCCCTCTCTGTAAACTAGAGATGCAACTCCCAGATTTTTTTCTGGCAGTGTATGAGAGCCATGAAACAAACAAACAACAAAACACTCTGAAAATAGGAAGAGCCTGGCATACTCACCTTTACCTGTCACCCCAATGTTTGAGTGCCTGAGGCTTGAGGATTATTGCAGGTCTGAGACTAGCCAAGGACATAGAATGAGATTTAGCCTCATTTTTTTTTAAGAACTTGAAGACATAAAGTAATATATGTGTATATAGTAGCAGTGATGTTACTGGGGATTCTGAAGACTTCTAGAATGTTTAATGGCGAGGTTAACCCTCTTCTGATTGACCACACCTATTCACAGCCATGCTCCCTTCTCCACAAAAGTCGAAATGAAAAACACATTTGTGCATGTTCTTATATAACATTAATATTCATATCAGACCTTTGAAGATGAAATGCAGATCCTTTGGTCTTAAACTCTAAGACCCAGTGTGATTTGGTCACTGTCAATTTCTCCACCTTTGACCTTTGATGTCCTTCATACCACTCCAGACAATCTGGTTTCTTTCAGTTCTTTGAATCCACATGCTCCTTTCTGCCCTGGAATCTTCACAGACCTAGGGAGGATGGGCTCTTCACCCTGACGCTGTCTTTCGCTGGGTCGATACCTCCTTCAGCATGTAGAGCAAAGGGTATTCCTTGGAGACAAATTTCCTGGCTGCTTCCTTCTGTTGCTTGGCAGCCTCTGTCTCCCCTGCCCTCAGCCTTCATCGTGGCTGCTTCCTTATGTTGAGAATTTGGAAGCTGGTGGAAGGCTCTGGGTTTTCAGGATCCTGGAACCAAAGTGCAACTTCTCCACTTATTCATCTGGGATCTGGGCAGATCTCTGAGCCTAGGTTGACAGAGCTCACTATGATAATGCTGACCTCCTGGGCTCCTTGCTGTTTGAAAGTTCTAAATGCTAGCCCGGGTACCTGGAAAGCTGGCACAGTATCTCAGACACAGCGCCCTCTGTGTCTCCAAGGTTAGGTTACATATCCTCACCCTGGCCACAAAGGTCACTGAAATCTAATTTTCGATGAATTAAAATCTACAAATTACCAGATGCTGCACAGCCACATGTGGCTCCTGGGTATCACATCGGACAGTGCAGACACAGAACACTGCTGCCATTGCAGAAGATTCTAGATAGCGCTGAGGACACAGCATTCTTGGCTCCCTGAAGCCCAGACACCCTACTCCACTGTAGGACCCACCTCTACTCTCTAGCCTGGCTCAGCTCGTCAGGGCTGTGGGATCTGCCTACAGTTGCCATAATAGATTGTTACAAACCATGACTTCAGACCACACAAGTATTTCACCTTGTGGTGGCACACATGGATGGGTTAAAGAGTCAAAGTGCTGGCAGGACCACGTTCCTGTCTGGCGGCTTCCTTTCATTTGCCGCCTTTATTCTAGAGGTTTCCCACTTTCCAATGCCTGGAGTACCGTCTCTAAGCACAGGCTCAGAAATACCACATCTCTCTGACTTTGTTCCACTGGCACAGTTCGGGAAGGCTCTACTTTAAAGAGCTCGTTAGCTAGGTGGGCCCCACCCAGATGATCCAAGCTCCTCTCTCTATCTCAACTGGGGCCCCTTTTACTAGAACACGGTCAAACTCGGTGTCTGCAATAGGGACATCTTTCAGGGGAGATGGTGTTAGCCTGCCCACCACAAGAGTCTGGTTTTGTCAGCTTGATTCTTCCAATTCCTGCTTCTAGAGAAGATATTTTCTTCTCCTAAAGTACTTAATTATCCTAACTCTCAACTTCCACATCTCTGAAATGGGAACACATCATGCCTAGGTTATCTCAGCGGTGTGTTCAGTAGCTGTGGAACATGTCAGATGCACACACTGGCATCTGGATGGTCTGAGATGGCTTCCTCACCTCTTTCAGGATATGTGTATATCTAGTGTAGCTAGTACTGGCCAAAATGAGACATATTCCTTTGTCTGTGGTAAACTGAGACACAAAAGCCCATTAGGCTTCACAAGGTCCCAGGGAGCCATAGCTCAAGAGACACCTTACTCAGGGCCCCTGACTCCCTAGCTCCTGCTTTCCTGCAGCTGCTATCAAGGCTGAAAGGATCCAATAGACACAATCAGGACAGTGCTGGGGTCCAAGGGTACACCAGGAGAATCCTGATGCCCCTGGAAGGGACAACAGACCCATGACCTCATTCCCTAACCACAGTGCTTTCAGAAAAGCTATGGCCCTTGCCTTACAGTGGAACGCAGATGCTGTCGGTGGTTTGTAAAGGGCTGGAACAGTAAAGAAAACCGGCAACCATGAACCTGGGCTGACCTCAGAATCACTATAGTGACTATTGTTACCACTTGCCAGTGCACAAGTTTAATACCTATACAATGCCTAAAATCTAGGCATTGGTACTATTAAAATATGGAGATTGTGCCTGGTCTGGTGGCACAGCCCTTGATCCCAACACTAGGAAATGTGAGGCAGGGGGAACAGAAGAAGTTCAAGATCAGCCTGGGCTACAAACACGAGACTAGGGAGGCTGCTGGTGGGAATCATCCTCTCCCCCAGGTAGTGGGAGCCGTTTACATGAAGCCAGATTCTTGTCCACCATTAACAGTGCAATGAGGAAAGGGGGTAGTGTAAGGAGTCGATATGAAAATCAGATATCATCTACCTGTGTGTCATCTATCTGATAGTTACTAAACCTAGCTAGGTCTGGATATTTAACTGAAAGGGATTTGGCTGAATAACCTTTAGTTCATCTCGGTTCTGGCATTTTAGATGACCCTTGAAAAATTCCACGTGGTAGTATTTTTACCAGCCTCTCTCTCCAGTCACACCACCCATCTCCTGACCAGACTACGGTTCATTGTGGAAGTGGAGTTAGAGGCCTTCCTCATATGTAAACTACCTTTGGTGTGGCCTTGCCAATGATTATAGGACCTTTGCTGTGACTCTAAGCCTTTCCCTGACTCTGTCCAGAGAAGACTCTGTCTTCTCTAGACCTTGGCTTCATTAAGAACTTCCCAGAACAAGCAGCTCCCTGTATGGATGAGCAGTCCTTACCCAAAGCACACTGAAGGCCTAAGGTTAAGAAATGCAGATTCCTGTAGCAAAGAGACAGGCTCAGTGCTAGAGATGAGTGCAAAGCTTCCTCCCCCGCCTACTGAGCTTCCATGAGGAAGAACTGGGGCTTTACTGACAGGCAGACCAGCAGTTAAATGTCTGCTTTACTCTGCACTGGTCATGTGACCTTAAACAAGTCACTCACTCGGCCTTCCTGAACCTCAGCTACATCAACTCCGGTGAAGGGGAGGGCGTCTGCCTGTAATCCCAGGACTTGGAAGACTGAGCCAAGAAGATCACTGTCAGTTCAAGGGTAGCCTGGGCTATGCAATGAGACCGGCCTAAAAGGAAGAGAGGGAGCCGGGTGGTGGCGCACGCCTTTAATCCCAGCACTCCAGAGGCAGAGGCAGGTGGATCTCTCTGTGAGTTCGAGACCAGCTTGGTCTACAGAGTGAGTTCTAGGACAGCCAAGGCTACACAGAGAAACCCTATCTTGGAAAAACCAGAGAGAGAGAGAGAGAGAGAGAGAGAGAGAGAGAGAGAGAGAGAGAGAGGAAGGGAATGAGTGGGGAGCAGTGGAGGAAGGAAAGAAGTTGACCTCAAAGGATTGGATGACATTATGTCTACACCTCCACAGTACAAGTTTGAGGAAAGCAGCCTCTGCCCTCTGCGTGCGGGGCCATCCCGCCCACCCCCATGGGCTCATGTTTGAAATTCCCCTCTGTCTGCCACAGAGACCTCACACCGGTTCTGTATGCACTGCACAGGAGCACACACAACCACTCATGCAGCCTTCAAACCCTCAAGCAAATGGTTGCGCCTGGTGTTCTAATCACCGGGCTGTTTTCAAACTCACTTTCTAGTGACTAAATCCTTTCTTAGAATGTGGTCTTAAGCATTCTTTGTCTACAGGGATCTGCCTCTCAGAAAATCAATTCCTCTGAATCTCTGCCTTCAGGACTTTTACTCAATCAGACTCCAAGCAAATTAACACCTACAGTTTTTGAGAGTGACCTTGCGCTAGTTTCAGGGACATTGCGGAGGCCTCACCTGCCCTGTGTAACAGCAGCTTTCTCTCCCTGGTTCAGGGCTTCTGGGGAACTCCAATCCCACCACCTGTATCCTGCTCACGCCCTAGGCATCCTCATGCAACTGGACACCCCACTGAGATGCTAGAGTGCTAAGCTTCCTTCCAGCAAGCTTAAAGTTTCAGAGAGCAGATTTGGCCCTGGCTCTGGTGGTGTTAAGTCCTGTGAAGTCCCATTTAGACGTATGACTTCCGGGTGGGCTTAGGGATCCTTCTCTGAATGAAACATCTTGTCACATTAGGATGGACTCACACATTTTCACACTGGCCACCCACAGGAGAGCTTTGGGCATTCCACTAATGATCCCTCCGTCAGGGGACCAGCAGTGGAGATCGGACCGCCTTTGCCTATTGATTGTGTGGCTAGCTGTTTCAGTGCTTACTGATGGCATCTGACATCTTCCCCTGTCAACTTGATTTGAGTGCCCTCATCCCTGGCCAGGGTTTGTACTCAGTTTTGGCCTTGCACGTAACTAGGCAGGAAAGATCACAGTGACTGGAATTCCTACCGGTACCTCCATTGTCGTCTTATTCCAGAAGAATTCATAACTTTCAATTCCACACGCCTCCTGGAAGTTTTGAGTCCCTTGGCATCCAATTTTTCACATACAAACTAATTTTAGCCTAAGATATGACCTCAATACGACCATTCCTCCATCTTCACTGGCCAAGCCAGGGCCCGTGTCCGCTTCCCTGCCGTGGTCATCAGCTTCCTCACTGCTACAGATCCTACTAGGTCTTTACAGCCTGACCTCACTTACCTCACCACATTTCCACCCTAAGAGCTGAGGAGTGTGTACAAATATACAACAAATCATACTGCTTAGAACTTTTCACTGGCTTTTTACCTCCAGGAAAATGCAGTAATCTCTTGACCTCAGCCTCCAGAGCCCCAGGCATCAACGCTTGCTCTTTTTCTCTGGCTCATTGCCTTGCCTTTGTGGAGGCATGGCTCTGTTCCTTGGGTATTCTTTTTGCTATCCTTCTATCAGACATCCCTACACCATGTTCTGAGATGAAGTTGGAATAAGCTTATTAATTTCAACCTTTTAGATGTGCTAGCTTGCCTAACACTAGGTGCTGTGGGAACTAAGCTCTGAAACCTAGCTCTTTTAGTGCGGGGGGAAGCGAATCTCTTGTTTAGTCAATGTCTGGTTCTTGTCATTGTTTGCTGACGTGTTCTGCTTCATTAGAAGCAAAGAAACATACATTACAGCTGGGATAAAAATAATTTGGTTAGAAGTTTTGCAAGTTGAGATTAGTGAATTGAGATCAATGAGGTTTGGCCGTAGGGCTCAGGCTGAGAGTTGGGTGTGAGAAGGCATCACTGTCCACTAGGGTCTTTCTGGCTGTCAATGTTCAGCAAACATGTGGGGAAGAAAGAAAATGGGCAAGCTGCTGGAAACTTGGTAAAGAGCGGTCTGGAAGAGAAGCACATCACTCTCCTGGCAGGCATTCCATGCACCAGAACACAAGTGTTCCTCCCAATGGGATGCAAAACGGGCTGTACTTCTGGTTGGATAGCCACTTCCTGATATCTCTACACTATGAAAAGCAAATGAGATTGCCTGGCGGTCAGCTAGGCATCTCTGCCACAATAAGCAACGTTATAATGACCCTCGTTTGGAGAAATTGGGAGCTGTGGCTTCAAAGGCAATCCTGGGGTACCCATGTTATAAATTCAACCTGATGGCTGTGAGGAAGATCAAGTGAATCCACAGTTCTGTGATCACCTGCTCTTTAAACTTCATCCACTTAAGAATATCCGCTCTATCGTCTGGACTCGTTCCTGACGTTCAAAGAATCTTTAGAGGCAGATGGAAAATAGGAGATCAAAAAAAATTAAGTGGCCCCAGGAGAAGACTTCTCCCTGTCAGAATTTTTTTTTAATCCTCTCCCGAACAGTGGCCCCCAATCTTTACCAAACTACTTACTCTGATTTGCTTTCAGATAGAATCAAAGCCCCTACACCTCCTCAGTAGAGAATCAAAGTCCCATATGGTAATCCAGCCCACAGCTCTCATCTCCAAAGCCTCCTCAGACACCCTTGCCATCTTTCTATGCATCCAGCTGTGGAGCCCAATATCCATATGAGTCTCCCGGCTCCTACAAGGTGTGAACGCGATCCTTTGCATCCAGATGTCTCTACCAACGCTGACAAGATCATGTCTTCTTTTCCCGCGAGACAGCTAGGGGGAAAAAAATTAAGCTTGTTTAGGACTGAGGAGATGGATCAATCAACAGAGTGCTTGCTATGAAAGCATGAATTTGATCCCTAGAACCCATGGGAAAATGAGCCACATTCAGCAGTATATACCTATAGTCCATGCAATGGGGGAAGCCTTCCGGCTCTTGTACCACCATGGCAATCCAGCAGCCCAGGGGAAGTTATCGCTCCACATCACAGTGTCCTCACACCTAATATAGGAGTGAAAACTGCGAAATGTCATGGGATTTTAATGGGGATGAAAGGAATTAAAACATAAAAAGCATTTAGAAGAACAAGAAGCATTCACCACCAGCGAACTGATTCCTGCCCTCGGTGGTAATAGCTGCTGCAGGCAATAGACGAATGGGCAGCATCCCAGGACAACAGCAGGCACTGCCCGGCTGCATCACCTCAGGAAGTGAACAGACGAGGTGGTAGAAAACTCACTGAGCCAAAGCAAGAGCATGTGTATAGCTGCTATTGTGAATGGCTGTAGATAACAAAGAACCCACTGGTGTCCCGGGAAATAATCAAGGTGAAGGGCCACACAAACCAACCTTGTGGACGGTGCCTCAGTTTCTGCGCTGAGCTATGGATACTGAGAGGGCTGCTCACTTTCCACCTCCTGCCTGTGAACTGCCCGCTCTCCATCTTTTTCCCTTTCTCTCTGCAGCCAGAAGAATGACAGATATAGCTGCCTGGAGAAAGGGGGGGATGGAGATGAGAAGGGAAGAGGAGAGAGGGAGGAAAGAGAAAGGGAAAAGAGAGAGACGGGGAGAGGGAGGAGGGGAGAGGAAGAGAGAAGGGAAAGGGAGAAAGAAATGGGCAAGGAGGAAGAGGAGAGGGAAGATGAAGGAGGAGAGGAAGAAAGAGAGAGGGAGGGAGAAGAGGAAGAGGGGAGAGGGGGAAGAGGAATCGAAGGGGAAGAAGAAAAGAGAAGCAGGAGAAAGGTATAGACAGTCTAGATGTGTGTTTGTGTGTGTATGCACTTGTCTGTGTGTATGCTGTACACATGTGAGTGCTGTGTGCTGTGCACACATATGTGTATATCTATGTGTGTCTGTTTTGTGCACCTATGTGTGTGCATGTGTTAGCTAGATTGTTCTGTTGTCTCAAACCTTCCATGATTCCCTGCTGCCTTCAGAACAGTCTCCACTGCTTGGCCTGGCCTTCAAAACCCCTGCTACTTATACCCACGCACCCGCTGCTCTCCCAGGTGAAGCCTAGCTGCTGCCCACTGAACTTGCCTGTGTTGGCAGACTTCTGCCTGCACAACAGGGCTATCCTCCTCCTTGACCTGGGAGGCTCGGGCTAAGCCCATCCATCATCTCCCACAGCCCTTCCGTCACACAACATCCCACTCCAGCCTTGTCCTTCTCTGAAGTCCTCTGTCACTCACTCTCAGCATTTCTGGACTGTGTGTCTGTGTGACCCATGTCTTCTCAGGTGATGTTCTCAAGAAAAACGCTCCCTCTTAGACATCTCAGGATCTCTCTCGGCCTTGTTGCATACCACTAAGTGTTCCAACTCAGAGCCTTGCATGTAATTGGGATTGAACAACTTTTCTGAAAGACCTTGGGCAAAATATTAATACCCTGCCAATATTTAGAAATTAATTTTCTTTACCCTTGAGCATGACTCAGTATTATAACAATCAGGAAAACCAGCAGTAAATGGAGGATAGCGAACTTGCCCAGGAAGTTAAATCTGGATGGGAAAATGCAGGGACTCTAAAAACAAGGGTGGCGTTTAATCAAACTACTTTTTAGCGTATGTGTGCGGGGGGAGGGTTAATATTCAGGAGAGATATGGATTGGCTGTGCAAACAACTGCAGGGAATTAAATCCCACAGCCCTCACTTTCACTGTCCTATACAGTTCAGACAAATAAAGAGTTAAACTTTTGTTCTCCCAGAGGGACAAGCTCTGGGCTTAGTCACCACTGTGAGGAGGTCCACTGGGGACGGAGAGGAGATCTGGGGTGCATCTTACCTCGTGATATTTCTGGCTACAGCACCCCAGACTCTGGTACACTGATCACTGTGCCACCACACCCAGCTCCGAGATTCCTCCTCAGATCATGTTTTTGCCTTGTTCTCATTAACAGATTGGTTACTGGAATGAAGATGACAAGTTTGTCCCGGCAGCCACCGATGCTCAGGCTGGAGGGGACAACTCAAGCGTCCAGAACAGAACCTACATCGTCACTACAATCCTCGTGAGTATGCTCCTTGATCAGGTTTACCTGAAGTTCAAGCTAGACCCACCCAAGCACACACCACTTCAGAGTGAAAGCTGCCAAGACTATGCCATAGATGGAGATGGTGAAGCTAGTCACAGCCATGCATGCATGCTTGCCAGGCTAGCACTCGGAGAGCAAAGGAGGAAGGTAGAGTTCCAGGCCAGCCTCTGCTATATACTGAAACTGTTTCATAACATGACAATAATAATAATAATAATAATAATAATAATAATAATAATAAAGCCACAGAGACTGGGAAAAGACATGCCTTGTAGATAAGCAGTTCTGAGTTTTCACTCAGCATCCCTGAGATCTGCTCTTACCCTGCATACTCTGATAAGCTACATCCAATAATCTATTCAGAGGTATCTTTAAAAAATACATTGCAAACGACCTGGGTTCAACATCCTCTTCTGACCTCCTTGGGCATCAGGCACACATGTAGTACAGATGTACATGCAAGCAAAACACCCATACACATAAAAAGAATTTAATTATAAAAAGAATATAATTTGGAAAGTCATGTTACATTTCTGTGATAAAATATTCTTATTTTAACAGCATTTATTTTCTTTTCCCAAGAAACTTATAACGGAGTAGGGGACAGAAATTCAGGAAACTTATTAAGGGGTTAGAGAGATTTCCCAGTGTTTACCGACATTGGAAGCATCCTCCTCTGCCAGATCAAAGTCCTCCCCGCTCACAGATGCACCCACAGGCCACACCCTCTGTCCTATTTCTCCACCAGGAAGATCCTTACGTGATGCTTAAAAAGAATGCCAACCAGTTTGAGGGCAATGACCGCTATGAGGGCTACTGTGTGGAGCTGGCTGCGGAGATCGCCAAGCATGTGGGCTATTCCTACCGACTCGAGATCGTCAGCGATGGCAAATATGGAGCCCGGGATCCCGACACGAAGGCCTGGAATGGCATGGTGGGAGAGCTGGTCTATGGAGTAAGTGCCTGGGGAGAGAGGGAGGATCATCATGAAGGACAGGGGAAGGAAGCAGACAGGAAAGAACTGGCTGGCTGGATGGCTCTGTGCATAAATTGACTCCCACACTAACGAGTGCTGCTACTGAACAGAAAGTCATCTACTGTCTTAAGACACAGGGATCCAAATTCTTGCTCCTAATTCACTCAACCTGGCTCAGTGTCTGTCACTCCAGTTGACCATGGTCTAGCACAGGTGACAGCTTAGATAGCTCCAGGATCAGCTCTCTCGGGGCAGATAACACAGTGTCATCTGTGGCTCCCACTGGGACTAGATGCACCTGCACCCAAGTTCACAGTGGGGTCACTCTTTGCTGTAATCACTCTTCAATGGCTTCTGATCATCCAGCTGCCCCCTCGTGCTTCGTTCCCTCGAGCCTCCCCTGACGTCCTCCATCTCTAACTCTTCTTCCAGAACACTTCTCCAAGTCCTCTTTTGTCCCCCTCATAGCAGGTGAGACTTCCCCTCACACTGTCCTGGCTTCCTATTCTAGAACCTCGTCTCTGCTCCACTGTGGCTCGCTCAGCCTCACATTCTGTTCATTTGTGTGGTAGGGGTAGGCCCAAGCCATCTGTGTGGTACACCACACTTAAAGCAATTCCCTGGACAACTACTGCAAAAGCATCAATACATTAAAGCAGTCTTGAGCAGGCACTGGATGGCCAGTGTCTAGGGAGTCATGGGAAGCCAAGATTCCCAGACCTTGCACATACCCTAGAGTTTAAGAGACTATAGTAGAGAGTTGTTTAAAAGCATAAGATCCAGGAGTCTAAACCACGTGGCCCACAGAAGAGCTTGTGGAGATTTCTAGCCCTTCCTAGTGTATGGAACTTGGAAAACAGTCATCTTACAATAAAGACAGAGAGATGGGCAGCCTGGGAGTTTCTAAGTATAAACTACAGGATGGTAGTAAAGTCAATAAGGTGAGACCAAGCAAACACTGGGTTGACTGCTTTGGGTGGAGTTGCAGAGAAACGTTGGAGTCACAGATGATGACAAGGCAAGAGTGTGGGTTGATTCAGTCAGGACCAGGAGATGCTGGAGGCTCTCAAGTAGAACAACAAAGAGCAACAGAAGGGCAGAGGCCACGGCTCAGTTGGCAGAGTCCCTGTCTAGTGCTCATGAGGCCCAGAATTCAGTGTGCAACAGTACATATCCTGGGCATGATGATACACATCTGTAACACCAACATTCCAGAGGTGGGTGCATGAAGGTCTGAAGTCCAGCCTCTTCCTTGATGAGTTTGAGGCCAGCCTGAGATAGAGACCTTGTCTTATAGAAAACAACAAAATAACAAAAAGCAATTCCTGAAATGTGCAAGAAAGGGGCCGTGGAGGTTTCCCTCATAGGTCCTGAAAATGCCAGCTGCATCTCTGAGCTGAAATTCATGCTGAGCCTCAGGTTGGTACTCAGGTGACAGTCAGGAGGAATTGATCATTTCAGAGGATTGTTGAGTCTCGCAGCCTCACATCAGGGCAGGAGGAGTCATGATGGCCATGAAGTACATACCTGACCAAATGAGAAAACGATGACAGGAAGAAGGTATTCTGAAGAAAAGTGGCTTTCAAGGTGACTTGTGAGGGTAGAGACCGGGTTGGGAAATGCTGTCCACACCTCCCTTTCTTCTTCCCTTGATACCTCTCACTTTGGAAGCTCCATCAATGAAAAGAGACCTGGATGGGTCCTGCTGCATCTGGAGGCTGGTTTCCATGGGAACTTCCTCTGAGCTCTTAAGGTCATTGCCATGGCAATTGATGTGAACTTCTCACCTTCTCCAACGTTCATCTTTGCCTTCACCTCCTGGAATGCAGTTCTCTTTGTCATAAAGCCCGTGGCCTGGGCAGAGAAATATGTGACCATCCCAAGAGCACAACCCCAGTGCCAGCAGCTAGTGTAGTATCAGGCTCATCCACACTCCAGAGACCTGGAGCCATCTCTATACGCTTCATGTTAAGCCTGAGGCCTTATGTCCTATCCATTAGACCTGTCCCTCTTATCAGTGAAAACTGATTCCCAGGGAAGCCATGTTGAGCATAAAACTATTTTCCTTTATCTTGATTCATCTGTCCCACTCTATTCCCCCAAGAAAAGTGAGAGACGCTGAGGAAATACCTATCAACCACAAACCACCAGTGAGGTTAAAAAGAGAAAAACAAAAAACTGACTTACAGGCCACCAAGCCTCCTGCTCTATGAAGGTAGTGGCTGCTGGGAGTCTAAGAGTGTCTCTTCTCTCCCTGGTTCTTGCCCACAGTGGTAACTACATCATTCCCTCATGGACGCCTGTGTCATGCTAAACACTGCACTCATCTTGTTTCACGTATTCACCTCAGCCCTGGAAGGTAGATAAGATCATTTCTGCACTTTGTAAAGGAGGATACAGAGGCTCTGAGGGTTTAGCTGCTTGGTCAAAGGACACATGGTCAATAACAGTGCTCATAATTCAAAGTTCTGTCTTTTGTCCATCACTAGGACACCCACTTCTGTAGACATCATCCCATTCAAACTCTAGACTGTGAAGCTAAGAGGAACTGAGAGATGAGCCAGAGGCATTTCAATGACAGAAATGGGGACAGGGTGGGGAGACATGCTGCAAATGAGTCTGTGGCTCCTGGATGTGCCTTTGGGCCTTCATTCATGGGAATCTTCTTGTCTGTCCCTAGCTAGAGCAGAAAGAGTAATACTTGCAAGCAGACTCCTGGCGTTGAGTTCTAACTCTGCCCCTTCTCTGAGCTGCATGGCTCCTGTGAGCCACTTAACCTCCCCAGGGTCAGCTCCCTAAAAAGGATGGGGAGTATTTGCTGCAGGCCAGTGGTGGGAGTGTTTGCCCCACAGAGCCAAGCTCCCAAATTGTCTCACCCAGACAGTTTTCTGTGACCCTTGCCCCTTTTTGCTCTACCCAAGCTGTCTGGTATGTCCCAGCATGGACAGATGAGCATGCCTGGCACTCTTCCCTGCTTACCAACAGGCTAGATTTGACATTCAACACTACATACTTGGGTGGCTTTTAGCAATCATCCTGGAAAGAAGAAAAATTAACATCTGGCTCAATTCTGTCACTACCAGGCCCTTTCTCCCATGGTTCCTTCCTCCTGGAATAACCGTTCCCTACCAGAGCAACATGCAAAGCCCTCCCTTTTTTCAATGTCACATTGACATGTCACCTCTTGCAGGCTGCAATCCCTGGGCTCCCAGCTTGATGGACCCCACCCCCTTCTCCTGTAGTGTCTCGTCTACCTTGGAGACTCAATAAGTGTGCCCATGCATATGTGTGCATGTAAGTGTGCAGTATGATAGTCTCTTCTATGAGTTTATAACCCTTGACTATGGGGAGGCCATAGTTTACCTCAGCTTCCATCCTAGAGCTTACACATAATTGTTCCATAAACGTTTATCAGGTTCAATTTGCCCTCAGCATCTCGTTAGCCAGGATAATCTTGGTTGTGCATAAAAGAAATCCAATGCAAACTGGCTTAAGCAAGCAAAGCATCTGCCATGTGTTCTTGGAGATAGAGGGATGTACTGACACATTTTCAGGGAGCCCAATGTAAGCACTGAATTGAGGGACCCAGATGGCAGCCTCTGGGGTCAATCTTTGTGCTCCAGCTCTTAAGGCTAATTCTCACTGAGCCCCATGGGTCTCAAGCATCCCTAAGTAACTAACTCTCTAGGCGCTGGGAGTAGAGTGTGCTGAGTAAGTGTTATATCTGATTTCCAAGGTAGTCAGGCTGGGCAGCAGGCCCAGAGGGCTCTCAGAGCACAAAGAGGAAGCCCAGCCCCTGGATAAACACAAGCTTCAACCTCTTTCTTGCAGGATGAGGAAGGCATCTCCAGCAAGTAGAGCTGTCAGATAATGGAATGAGCTCCTCTGTCAAGGAGCAAGCTGTTGTCCATTTCTCAGAAATAATTTAGTGTCTGAGCAGTCGGACTTAACAAGTTCCTATACCATTTCCACATCCTTTAAGATAAAAAATATTCACGGTAAAGATAGAAACAAGAGCTGGAAAGAGGCCTCCATCTATAAAGCACATGCTAAGGAAGCATGAGGGCCTGAGTTTGGATTCCTAGCATCCATGTAAAAAGCCTAGTACTACAGTGCATGCCTGTAATCCCAGCACTGGGGAGGAGATGCAGACAGAGGACAGCAGGAGCTCAACTGGCCAGCAAACCTAATCAATCAGTGAGGTCCAGGTTTAGAGAGAGACCTTGTCTTCCAAAACAAGGTGGGAAGCAGTTATGTAATGAAGACAACTGATATCAACCTCTGGCCCCCTGTTTTGATTTGATCCTTTCAGAGAGCAGATGTGGCAGTAGCCCCCTTGACCATCACCCTGGTCCGGGAGGAAGTCATTGACTTCTCCAAGCCGTTCATGAGTTTGGGAATCTCCATCATGATTAAGAAGCCACAGAAGTCCAAGCCAGGTGTCTTCTCCTTTCTTGACCCTTTGGCCTATGAGATCTGGATGTGTATCGTGTTTGCCTACATCGGAGTGAGCGTCGTCCTCTTCCTGGTCAGCCGTTTCAGCCCTTACGAATGGCACAGTGAAGAGTTTGAAGAGGGACGAGAGCAGACCACCAGTGACCAGTCGAATGAGTTTGGCATATTCAACAGCCTGTGGTTCTCTCTGGGGGCCTTCATGCAGCAAGGATGTGACATTTCTCCCAGGTCAGTTGGCTCTTCTCAGCTCCTCTACTTGATGCTCTACTGTTCTTGGGATGAAAAACTATTAGATATTCAAGAGGTGGGAACTAGGGCTGGTGTACAAAGTGCTTGTTGTCTAAGTATGAGGATGTGAGTCTGATCCCAGAACCCGTGTGAAAAAGCTGGAAGTGATGGTATCCACTTGTAACCCCAGGACTGGAGGGCAGGGGTGGAGAATATCTGGGCTTACTGGCTGGCCAGCCTAGATCAGTGAGTCTCCTGTCCCCCCCCACACACCCCCCAAAGACCCTGACTCAGAAAGCAAGGCTGGTGGTTCCTGAGGAGGAATGGCACCGACACTGACCTGTTTCCTCCACAAACATGTGCACATGGCACACACACACACATACACACACACACACACACACACACACACACACACATACACACACACACACACATACACACATACATACACACTCACACACACACACACACATACACACACACACATACACACATACATACACACACACACATACACACACACACACACACACACACACACACACACACACACAATGAGAATTCTTCCCAGATTTTATTGCATCTGAGTTTCTACTACTGGTTGGGTCAACTGTTTGTTGCATGTTGTGGGTTATTCTCGATGTTTCTATGGTTCAGCCAGCTGTCTGCTGCCTGGTTAATAGGCTGTCTAGATGTGCAGGCATCATTGTGACTGATGTTCCATAGATGAGAAGTACAGAGGAAGAACAGAGATTTGGTACAACCAATATTTCCTGAGCATCTACCATTGTCCTAGCAGGAGACACCCTCTAACTGAATGCTCACACCAGATCAGGACTCCAATGACCCTCTTTTCACAAAGTTGTTCTGGTGACAGAGCTGAGCTCTGAACCTGCATAATGGAACACTGGATCCAGCACATGGCCCCTCCTGTGTGGCCTTAGCCAAGTCACTTCATCCAGACACACCCTGGTTTCCTCTTCTCAATGGGGCAGGGCTCTTCTTTTTCTGGTTCTGATCTTTGCAAAGCAGAGAATTTAAATTCAGTGGCACTATAAACCTGTCTCTTGTGGTTCACATATACAGAAGCCCAGTGGCCCACTTTTGACTGTCATGTGTATTGGACTTGCTCATACAAATTATTTTAGGAAAAGTACTTTTGAAGCCATGAGGAAGTATATAAAGGAAAGAGGAGAAAGACACGGACTGCAGAAAACTACGGACTGCGGCCAATGCCCAGGTTCACTGACATCTTGTTCTGACGTGTAGTGTTCCTTTGGCTAAATTCTAGAATGTTTGTACTCCACCTCCCTCGAACTGACCCAGTGAGGAAGGCAGCATTGCTTTGTGTTCTATTTCCATGGCCAATGTTTGTCAACTCTCTCTCTCCAATGGTCACTCCCTTGTAGATGACCACATCTCAAAATCAGGCAAAGAGGTGAGTGTGGCTTAGACTTTGGCCTCCATGGGTCTACTGAGGTCTACGTGCATACATTTCAGCCCTCATGGATGTATCTAGAGGCATCTTTACCTCCATCTACAATTTGTATTTGAGTGTGAATGAGGACCGATGTTCCTAATGGTGGAGAAGCAATGCCTTCCTACCCAGCCTCCCCCAGGACTTACTTTGTCTGCCTTATAATTTGGAAAGCCTCATGGTTCACCATTTTCATCTTGTTTTTCTTTAAATAAGAAGACAGTCGGAGGGGGTGGGGTGACGTGGGAGAGAAGGTGTGAGACTGGGTACCCAGCCAATACTGGCAAACACAAGGCGAAGATAGAAGGAACCAAGCAGGGGAAGGGCTCGCTTCGAGATAAATGCAGCCACTGGGTAAACAGTGGGAAGAGATGGCCCTGGATGCGTCGGTGTAATGTACAAACACGGGGCCATGCGCACAGTGTGAGCTTGCTCCGCTGTCGCTTCCTGTGAGAGCAGACACTTGCCTTGTGGTCTGGCTTCCAGGGTTTTCACATCTTCCCAGGGTCTTATGTGCATAGTCCACAAACTGAATCCTCTGTCAGGCACAGCTTTGTTTGATCTGTACCAGTTTGGCAACAGCGGTCCCAAACAGAATGGCAGTGACCTATGTATGCATTTGCCACAGCCCCTCCTGACGGGCTTCACTCCCATGACTTTGGCAGCCCCCGAGAGTGTCTGTGATCTATGGACCCCAGGATGGACAGACTGCATTCTCGGGGCTTCTGAGAGACCCACCGGAGTGTCTTAGGAACCAACACCATGGTGAGGAGCAGCCTCCAAGCCACCTTCCTCCTCAACTTGATAAAGCAACCCCACTCGGTCAGTGTTTCTGGTCCGCATGTGTGACCTGGAGAGCACAGCAGTGAGTGTCCTGCAAGGCTTATACGTGGTTGCTAGGTGTACAGCCCGTAACACAGGACCTAGCCACCCCATAAGAGAACCAGAAAGTAGGCATGATTTTCATGGACTTTATACATTGGGTTTGGGCTAATACTTACCACTGCTCCTGTCACTTTGCCAGTCTGGTGCCCTCTTTTGGAGAAATCCAGAGACAAAGCAGAAATAACCAGTAATTCACACCAGAGTCACAACCTCTGGATTCCGAGACTCCTCCCCACAGGAGGTGAGGGGAAGGATGTGTGACTGGATGTCACCATCTGATCCACGCAGGAATGAGCTACCACCCTAAGGAGCTATGTTGGTCTCAGTACACTTTCCTTTCTCAGGGCTGATCACAGAGTTTAACAACCTCACTAGGGGTCAAATATGCATCATAATGATTCTTGGGAATACAAATTAAACAGAAAATGTGTGCATTTCATCTGACTCAGACACAAAAGCAAGGATGCTAAGACAGTGACTTAGACAGAGGCCAAGCAGACAATGCTGGGCAAACTGTTTCCCTGTGCCCTGGTGTGCCTCTGACAAACACAGCACTGGATGGAACACTCAAGGTTCACAGCTGTTCCTAGTGTGGGACATCCTTCCAGATGAGCTACACTCCATCCACTGTTCTTGTTCAAAGAATGTGTCCTAAGCTCACTAACCCGGGATATGGGCAGCTAGAATCCATCAGACCACGTGTACCTGTGTTATATACTAATAGTTATTTTATGCTGGAGAAGGAGCTCAGTCAGTAGAACACCTGCCTCGTGTGCCTGGCACTCTCGGTTCCACTCCATCACCTTGACACCAGCAGGGTAGTGCATATCTATAAGCCCACCACTTTGGAGGTGGAAGCAGGAGGTTTGGGAGTTCAAAGGCACCTAGTTCAAGGCCAGCCTAGGCTGCATGAAAACTTGTCTCAAAAAAACAAAAACCACCAGGCAACGGTGGTGCACGCCTTTAATCCCAGCATTCAGGAGGCAGAGCCAGGCAGATCTCTGTGAGTTCGAGGCCAGCCTGGGCTACAGAGTGAGTTTCAGGACAGGCTCCAAAGCTACACAGAGAAACCCTGTCTCGGAAAAAAAAAAAAAAAAAAAAAAAAAAAAAAAGGAGATCTTGATCCCTCCCTCAAAAATTATGTCTTTATAATATCTTCAAAGTAATTAATGTCTAGTAACCAAAACCCAACTAACTATGGCCCCATAGAGGTTTCTGTAAGTCACAGAAATACCCATCACAGTAATGTGAGCATACCCCCCTGGTTCCTTTTCTCCACCCTAAGAAACCTGGGAATTAACCAGAACTGGCCCTTCTGCCTTTCTCTTGGCCTGGGCATCTTGTTCACACGCTGGCAACTCCCAGACACTACATCCATCAAGAGACAGGGACAGAGAAACCTGTTCCGAGTCATATGTACATCCTCTGATCAGGAAAACAAAAACTTAAAAAAATGATTACCCCCTACAGTGGCTCTGTGGGTTCCTATGAAGTCAAGAGAGGCAAGGAAAACAAGAGTTGAGGCTTCATGGATGCTAGAGTGGAAGCAGGGGGTCATTGGTGCTGGGGAACCATCTTCAGGACTGGTCAGGGCACCTACAGTTGGTGTCTTCCATAGTAGCACACAGAGATATAGTAACATCTGGTAGGAGCACTTTCAGGCTTGTCTGCCCACAAATAGGACTAAAATGCTCTCATGATTCCTCCCCCTTCCCTTTGAAATGTTCACATAAGCTGAGGGTTTGATAGCTTTGACATTACAAAGAATCACCTTAGCTGTGATCACGGATTATGCTGTTTGTAGTTCAGGTGTTTGGTGGTGATTTAGGAGCTATGAATAAACTGGCAAGCCTATTTCTTGTGCCCAAAGATCTGTTGTTATTGTTGTTGTTGTTGTTGTTGTTGTTGTTGTTTTATTAGCCCACCCCACCCCTGCCTACTATGCTCAGAGAAGAGCAGGCCTCCCAGGGACATCAAACAAACAGCAAAACAAACTACAATAAGCCCAGGCGTATACCACCACATCAAACCTGGATGAGGCAACCCAGTAAGAGGAAAAGGGTCCCACACACAGGCAAAAGAGTCCAAGACAGTCCCTGTTCCCACTTTTAGGAATCTCACAATAACACGAGTTTTCTCAGCCATAATATATATGCAGGGGACCTAGGTCAGATCCCTACAGGCTCTCTGTCTCTTGAGCCCCCATGAGTCCTAATCAGTTGATTTCGTGGGCAGTGTTCTCACAGTGTCCCTGACCCCCCTGGTTCCTCCTATCCTCCCAATCGTATGCAAAACTCCTGGAGCTCTGCATAATGTGTGGCTGTGGGACTCTGCATGTGCTCCCATCAGTTGCCAGATGAAGTCTCTCTGGTCTCTGATGACAGTTCTCCTAGCTTCCAGTCCTAGAACACTCTGCAGCCGGACAAATTGTAGGTCAAAGCTTTTATGCCTGGGGTGGTGGCCCAGTCCCTGCACTTGAGGCTGTTTGCCCGGTTACAGAAGATACCCGGTTTAGACTCTGTGTACCCCATTACTAGGAGTCTTTGCTAAGTTACTCTCATGGATTCCATGGAGTTTCCATTGCACTAGGTTTCCACCTCACCCCAGAAGTGCCCCCCCCATTCTAGTCACTTCTCTCAGTATTTTCTCCCTCCTTCCCCCAACATCTGATTCTTCCTATTCTTAACTCCACCGAGTCCCAGTCCATCCTGGAAATCTATTCTATTTCCCTTTCCCAGGGAGATCCTTGTATGTGTGTCCCCGGCCCCCTCCCCCCCCCCCCCCCCCCCCCCGCCTCCCGGGCGCACCTTAAGCCTTCCTTGTAAGTGTTATTCTGGGTCTAGACTACTGCACTCAGAATGATTTTTTTCTAGTTCCATCTGTTTGACTTTAAATTTCATGACATCATTGTTTTTAACAGCTGAGTAATATTCCACTGTGTAAATGTACCACATTTTCTTTGTCCATTCTTCAATTGAGGGACATCTAGGTTATTTTCAGTTTCTGGCTATTATGAATAAAGCTGCTATAAACATAGTTGAAAAACTGTCCTTGTGATAGGATGGAGAGTTTTTTGGATATATGCCTAGGAATAGTATAGTTGGGTCTTAAGGTAGATCAATTCCTAATTTTCTGAGAAACTGCCATATTTATTACCAAAGTGACTGTAAAAGTTTGCACTCCCACCATAAGAGGAGGAGTGTTCGCCTTGCTCCACATCCTCTCCAGCATGAGCTGTCAGTTGTATTTTTGATCTTAGCCACTCTGACAGGTGTAAGATGGAATCTCAGAGTCGTTTTGATTTGCATTTCCCTGATAGCTAAGGATGTTGAACATTTCTTAGTTCTCAGCAATTTGAGATTCCTCTATTGAGAATTCTCTATTTAGATTTCTATCCCTTTTTTAATTGGATTATTTGGTTTGTTGATGTCTAGTTTCTTGAGTTCTTTATATATTTTGGCTGTTAGCTCTCTGTCTGATGTGGAGTTGGTGAAAATCTTTTCCCATTCTGTGGGCTGTCATTTTGTTCTATTTACAGAGTCCTTTGCCTTACAGAAGCTTATCAAGTTCACATTTAATTGTTGATCTTAGTGCCTGCACTATTGGTGTTCTGTTCAGCAAATTGTCTCCTGTGTCAGTTCATTCAGAGCTATTCCCCACTTTCTCTTCTATCAGTTTCAGTGTATCTGGTTTTATGTTGAGGTCTTTGATCCACTTGGACTTGAGTTTTATGCAAGTTGATAGATATGGATCTATTTGCATTCAATTTACATACTGACCTCCAGTTAGACCAGCATCATTTGTTGAAGATGCTTTCTTTTTTCCATTGTGCATTTCTGACTTCTTTATGAAAAATCAGGTATCCATAGGTGTGTGGATTTACATCTGGGCCTTCAATTCAATTCCATTGATCGACATGTCTGTTTTTATGTCAATACCACGTGGTTTTTATTACTACAGCTCTGTAATACAGCTTAAAATCAGAAATTGTGGTACCTACAGAAGGTCTTTTATTGCATAGGATTGTCTTAGTTATCCTGTGTTGTTTTGTTTTGTTTTGTTTTGTTTTTCCATATGAAGTTGAGTATTGTTCTTTCAAGGTCTGTAAAGAATTATGTTGAAATTTTGATGGGGACTGCATTGAATCTGTATATTGCTTTTGGTAGGATGGCCATTTTTACTGTGTTATTCATACTGATCCATGAGCATGGAAGATCTTCCCATCTTCTGATATCTTCTTCAATTTCCTTCTTCAAAGACTTGATATTTTTAACATACAGGTCTATTACTTGTTTGGTTAGAGTTATCCCAAGATATTTTATATCATCTGTGGCTATTGTGAAGGGTGTTGTTTCCTTGATTTCTTTCTCAGCCTATTTGACATTTGTATATAGGAGGGATAATGATTTTTTTATATATTTAATCTTTTATCTGGCCACTTTGATGAAGGTGTTTAGCAGCTGTAGGAGTTCCCTAGTAAAATTTTCTAGATCACTTATGCATATTATCACATCATCTGCAAATAATGATACTTTGACTTCTTCCTCCCAATTTGTACCCCCTTGATCTCCTTTTGTTGTCTCATTGCTCTAGCTAAAACTTCAAGTACTATATTGAGAAGTGATGGAGAGAGTGGGCAGCCTTGGCTTGTCCCTGATTTTAGTGGAATTGCTTTGAGTTTCTCTCCATTTAATTCAGTGTTGGCTATAGGCTTGCTGTATATTGACTTATTAAGTTTACTTATGTCCCTTGTATCCATGATGTCTCCAAGACTTTTACCGTGAGGGGGTGTTGGACTTTGTTAAAGGTTTTTTATAATGGATTTTGTCAGAGGCATCTAATGAAATAATAGTGTGAGGTTTTTTTCCTTTCAGTTTGTTTTTATGGAAGATTACATTGACAGATTTTCGTATGTTGAAACATCCCTGCATCTCTGGAATGATCATGGTGGATGATCTTTTTGATGTGTTCTTGGATTTAGTTTTTGAGTAGTTTATTGAGTATTTTTGTATCAATGTTCATAAGGGAAGTTGGTCTGTAATCCTCTTTCTTGGTTGAATCTTTGTGTGGTTTGGGTATCAGGGTACTGTGGACTCATAAAATGAATTTGACAATGTTCCTTTTGTTTCTACTTTGTGGAATAACTTGAAGAGTATTGGTATTAGTTCTTTGGAAGTCTGGTAAAATTCTACACTAAAACCTTCTGGCCCTGGGCTTTTTTTGGTTGGGAGACTTTAAATGACTGCTTCTATTTTCTTAGGTGTTATAGGTCTATTTAAACTGTTTATCTTATCTTAACTTTCTTAAATGATATATATGGAGAAAATTGTCCATTTCTTTTGGATTTTCCAATTTTGTGGAGTACAGGTTTTTGAAGTATGACCTAATGATTCTCTGGATTTCCTCTGTCTGTTGTTATGTCCTCCTTTTCGTTTCTGATTTTTGTTAATTTGGATATTCTCTCTATGTTTTTTAGTTAGTCTTGGATAAGGGTTTTCCTACCTGGTTGATTTTCTCAAAGAACCAACTCTTTGTTTCATTGATTCTTAGTATTGTTCTCTTTGTTTCTATTTTATTGATTTCAGCCCTCAGTTTGATTATTTCCTGCTGTCAACTCCTCCTGGGTATGTTTGCTTCTTTTTGTTCTAGAGCTTTCAGGTGTGCACATTCTTCATGAACACTCTCAGTGCTGTGAACTTTCCTCTTAGCACTGCTTTCACTGTGTCTCATAAGTTTGGGTATGTTGTGCATTCATTTTTGTTAAATTCCAGGAAGTCTTTAATTTCTTTCTTCATTTCTGCCTTGATACAGTAGTTGTGCAGTAGGGAGCTGTTCAGTTTCCATGAGTTTACTGGTTTTCTGTTGTTTCTGTTGTTATTGAAATCCAGCTTTAACTAATGGTGATCTGATAGGATATAGGAAGTTATGTAAATTTTCTTGTATCTGTTGAGACTTGCTTTGTGACTGAGTATGTGGTCAGTTTTGGAGAATGGTCCATGGAGTGCTGAGAAGAAGGTATATTCTTTTGTGTTTGGGTAAAATGTTCTGTAGATATCTGTTAGGTCCATGTGATTAATAACATGTGTTAGCTCCATTATTTCTCTGTTCAGTTTTTGTCTGGATAACCTGTCTGTTGGTGAGAGTGAGGTGTTGAAGTTTCCCACTATTAATATGTGAGGTCTAATGTGTGATTTAAGCTTTAATAATATTTCTTTTACAAATGTGGGTGCCTTTGCATTTGGAGCATAGATGTTAAGAATTGAAATGTCATCTTGGTGAATTTTTCCTTTAATGAGTATGAAATGTCCTTCTCCATCTATTTTTATTAATTTTGGTTGAAAGTCTATATTTTTAAATATTAGAATCACTATACCAGCTTGCTTCTTGTATTCATTTGCTTGGAAAATCTTTTTTTAACCCTTTACTCTGCAGTAATGTGTAGCAGGAATCTTAAAAGTTCTTATTAATAAAATCAAACCTGAGGCGAGTTATTGGGGTTCATGCTGGTAGATCAGAGAGATAGAACAAGCCACAGCTATCTCACCTCGCCGGATCCTCATTTGGTCTTGTCTCCTCAGACTGGAGGCCTCTGAGTCCTCATCCGGAATGGGTCTCAGCTGAACTACTGCTCAAAAGCCTGAATGCCTAACCAGCCAAAATCTTCTAGTTTCTGGTCCTCACGCCTTATATATCTTTCTGCTTTCTACCACCACTCCCTGGGATTAAAGGCTGGCTTTCTGGGATTAAAGGCGTGTGTCACCATGCTTGGCTATTTTCAATGTGGCCTTGAACTCACAGAGATCCAGAGGGATTTCTGTCTCTGGAATGCTAGGATTAAAGGTGTGAGTGCCACCATTTTCTAGCCTTTGTATTTAGTGGCTGTCTGTTCTCTGACCCCAGATAAATTTATTAGAGTACACAATATTTTGGGGAACACAATACCACCACAGTAATGTCTAGCTTTGATGTTGAGGTATATTTCTTATATGAAACAGAAAGATGGATCCTGTTTTCATATACATTCTGTTAGCCTGTGTCTTTTTATTGGGGAATTGAGTCCATTGATTTTGAGAGATATTAATGATGAGTGTTTGTTAATACTTGTTATTTTGGTGGTGGTGGTGGTGGTGGTGGTGGTGGTGGTGGTGGTGGTGGTGGTGGTGGTGGTGGTTTTTTTGTTTTTGTTTTTGTTTGTTTTGGGGTTGTTTTTTTTTTTTTTTGTGTGTGTGTGTGTGTGTGTGTGTGTGTGTGTGTGTGTGTGTGTTCCCCTTCCTTGGGTTTTGCTGGTATGCAATTATTTATTGCCTGTGTTTTCCTGGATGTAGTTAACATCCTTGAGTTGGAGTTTGCCTTCTAGTACCTTCTTTTGGGCTGGATTTGTGGATGCAAATATATTGTTTAAATTTGACTTTGTCATGAGATATCTTGTTTTCGCCATCTATGATGATTGAAAGTTTTCCTGGGTATAGTAGTCTGGGCTGGTACCCATGATCTCTTAGAGTCTGCAAGACATCTGTCCAAGACCTTCTGGATTTTAGAGTCTCCACTGAGAAGTCAGGTGTAATTCTAATAGGTCTACCTTTATATGTTACTTGGACTTTTTCCCTTGCAACTTTTAATATTCTTTCTTTGTTCTGTATGTTTAGTGGTTTGATTATTATGTGCTGAGGGGACTTTCTTTTATGATCTAATCTATTTGGTGTTCTATAAGTTTCTTGTACCTTTTTTATAGGCATCTCCTTTAAGTTAGAAAAATTTTTCTTCTATGATTTTGTTAAATGTATTTTCTGAGTTTTTGAGCTGGTATTCTTCTCTTCTTCTCCTATTCCTATTATTCTTAGATTTCATCTTTTCATACTGTTCCAGATTTCCTGGATGTTTTATGATTTAACATTTTCTTTGACAAATGACTATTTCTTCTATTGTATCTTCAATGTCTGAAATTCTCTCTTCCATTTCTTGTATTCTGTTGGTAATGCTTGTATCTGTAGTTCCTGTTCACTTACCTAGATTTTCCATTTCCAGACTTCCCTCAGTTTGTGTTTTCTTTATTCCTTCTATTTCCATTTTCAAGTCTTGACCAGTTTCCTTCACCTGTTTGTTTTTTCTTGGCTTTCTTGGCATTCTTTAAGGGATTTTCTTCATTTCCTCCAATTTTTTATTTGTCTTTTCCTCTATTTCTTTAAGGGATTTTCTCATTTCCTCTTTAAGAACCTCTATAATCTTCATAAACTTGCTTTTAAGATCATTTTTTGAGCTTCAGCTGTGTTGGAATATTCAGGATAGCTGAACTCTGGTGGTCCCATATGGCCCTGGCTGGTCCCATATTATTGATTGTGTTCTTACCCTGTTATTTAGGCATCTGGGTCTGGGATGATTATAGATCTAGGTGCTGATTTCTGAGTTTGTCATTGTTGGATGGGTGTGTTTTGTTCCTTGGTTTCTGTTTCCTCTTTGGTCTTCTGGTCTTTGTGCCCTGGATTTCTGGCAGCTGGTGTAAACTTTGATCTAGTAGGAAGTCTCTGTCCAAGTTGGAGTCTGGACTTCTGGTGGCTAGCTTGGTCTTTGTTGCAGCAGGGGGTCTCTGTCTGAGTTGAGGGTGGGATTAGGTAATGATGAGGGGAGTGGGGATTGGGGGCACTGGGTGAGTAGAGGAGGTCCACTGGTGGGCTGCCTATCTGCGGTTCTGACAACAGGTGTGGTCTCTCCAGCACTGAATCTCTGCCTGAGTTTGCCTATCTGTTTTTCTGGCCTGCTAGGCCTGTACCTGTTGTTCAAACTGTCATCCCCTGCACCATTTCCTCTGACTGATGTGACCTGCTTCTGGGCAGCAGAAGTCTGAAGGAATGGCAGTGGGGTGGGGTGGGGAGGGGGGCAGCGGGGCAGGATGGGGAGCTGGAGGCAGTGGAATGGGTCTTTGGGGACAGAATCTAGGGAGTGGGGCAGTTCAGCAGGCAGGCACATCACTCACCTGCTCTTCTGACTGGTATGGCCTGCACCCAAGATCTATTTTAGTAGATATTTTAGATTTCTTTTTCCACATAGAACATTTTGAAAAAGAATATATTGAAGAAAAAACAAATCATCATAGACAAAATTTCTTTTCAGTTCTTCCCACTCCCCTTTGTGTATCCTTCACCCCTATTTGCAGGCAGCAGCATTCATTTATCTGCCAGACTGAAGACAGGAAGGCGCAGTGATGATGGAGCCTGTAGTTAGGAGCCTTGACTTCAAGGGACTGGTAGCCTAGCAGTGTAAGATAGACATTAAACAAGGATGGTGGATACATCACACACACATGCATGCACCATGTAAACCCTTATGTCTCGTTAACAAAATGAGGCTTCTCTTAACTGGGCATAGTGACACAAACCTGTATTCAGTTGGAACACTGAGGCAGGAGGATTGCCTTGAGTTCAAAGCAGCTTGGGCTACATCATGAGTTTCCAGGTCAGCCAGGGCTATAGAGTCAGACCTTGTCTCAAAAACACAAAGCAGGGGCTGGAGAGATGGCTCAGTAGGTAATCAATGTGCTTGCTGCCCAAGCATGGGAACCTAAGTTCAGATTCTCATTCCCAGCATTGAAAACTCCAGACAAACCAGCCCAAGCCTGCAACCTGACAATGGGGGCAGAAATCCTTGCAGAGTTTTGGCCAGGCAGTCCAGCTGAAACAGTGAGCTCCAGGTCCATGGAGAGGCATACATCCCCCACACAAATGCATACACACACATATGCATACACACAGAGACACAGGCATGTACACACAGGCATATACTTCACAGAGACACACACTGGCATATACTGTGCATGCATACATGTACACACACAAAGGTACACACCACACACAGCAACAATAATAGGCTTGTTAAAGTAAGTGCTAAAGGATGTGGAATTAAAGTGTCTGGAGACGGTTTCCCTGAGGACCTGCTTAGTAAGCAGGCACCGGCCTGCACAGAACTGAGGGCTGTGACAGCCAAGTGCAGTACAAGCTGCTGGAGAAGAGCTTCCCACCTTAGGGCTCCCAGGGTCCGAGGGAGCAGGTTGTGCCTCTGGCGTCTGGTAAATGAAGAGAACAGGGGTGTGAGACAGCATTGAAGAGGTAGGCCAAGGCCAGATGGCAGAGCACCCTGTGGCCCTGGTATCGATGTGGGGTTTTACTCTAGGTCAATGGATAGCCAGCCCGTTAGGGGGCATTAAGCAAGAGAAAGGTTGATTTGCATATGAAAATACCATCTGGGGAGCTATGAAGGAAATGAACTGGGGCAGACACAGAAGGAGCAGACCAGAGGCTTTCCCAGCTGTGCAGGTTTATGATGGTGATAAAAATCGTAAGAGACGTGGTCATGGACACAGGCTGCCCAGGATTGACAGGAGTTGATGATGGAGCGGGTATGGGAAGATGGGAAGATGGAGGATGCGCAGATGTGCACAAGAAGGAAAGGGTGTTTAGAGACTGTGGAAGGCCAGCTTCCTGGAGAAGTTAGCCCTGGAGAGGTTCTTAGGACTCACTCTTCCCCGCTGTCATCGTTAGGGACTCTGAAGTCAGAGAAGCGGGGAGGTGTTGAGGGGTTTGGTTTGTATGTTTGTGTTTCCTCTAAGTCAGTGTGAGGGTTGGTCTCAATTGTCAACTCCATAAACTCTAGGATGACTTAGGAGACAGGCCCCCAGCTGTGTCTGTGAGGCATTGTCTTGATTAGGTTAGTAGAGGTGGGAAGACCCACCCACTGTGGGTGGCACTATTCCCAGAGCTGGGATCCTGGACTGAATAAAAAGGAGAAAGTGAGTTGAGCGACCGCCCCCCTCACTCTGCTTTCTGATTGAATTCAATGTGAGCTGCCTCAGTTCCTCCTGCTGTATCTTCCTCTTCACGATGGACCATACCCTAGAGCTGGGATCCAAACTAAACTCTCTCTCCAGATAGCTGCTTTTGACATGGCATGTTATCCAATAAGAAATGGCACTGTGACAGCAAGTGCCTATGGCCTGGGATGCTCACAGCATCCCACCCTCACATACAGTCTGAATCCCAGGTCCCATGGCTTACAGTTCTATTCTCAGCCTCCCCACCCCCATGGACCCCATGGGTTCAAGTGAGCTTAGCTAAGGAGATGAGAGTGGGCAGGAGGGTCCTGGAGGGGATGGAGGAAAATGAGAAGTTATCACTCAGCCCTCAGAATGCTCCCTTTTATTCTGATCATACACCATCTCAGCATGGACACTAATTATCTCCACCTGATGAAGATAATTACAGTCAGTGAGAAGTCGCAGGCGGTGGAGTAATGGCACTTTAGGGACGTCCCAGAACCCCAGATCATGCATTCCCTCCCTCCAGCTCATCTGCTTGTTGGTGGCCCTGTAAACGACTCACCATGGGAACACAGTGGCCAAGGAGGAAAGCCAAGAAGACAACCAATGACAGCCTGACCACTGGGTTCCCAAGCTAACTCCATAGCAACCAGTTTGCCACCAGCAAGAAGAGATGAGGGAAACTTCCCCTTTCCATCTCCTCCTCTCCCTCCTTCCCTGACAGACAGAACCTTAGAAGCCCATTTCTCTTGTTCATCCTGAGGTCACTGGAGCCTTGCGAGGCAGACAGGGAAGCAGGGAGTTGATAGAAATAGCCTGAGACATCGAGATCTGTCTTGTGTTGAACACAGAAGCCCTACGGAGGCTCCAGGTTAATTGTTGCAAGGGACATTGTCACAAGATTCCATGGACAGAAATGAAGGAAGAAATGTGTGATACACAGTGTAGGTCGCTGGACTGGGGGTAGGGGGTTAGCTCCTCCAAACGCAGGAGGTCCTCAGACCTCTGAACCCAGAAGTTCTGCAGTCAGACAGGATATTCTGCATGTTTTACAAGCCACTTTCTGCCTCCCAAATAGAAAAAAGGGGAACCCAGGTACTGTCCATGGAGGGGGAGCTTATGAATTCAGAAAACAAAGTCTATGAGGCAGTTAGAAATGGTGCCAGATAGCAGCCATAAACTTGGACCCCAGGGTCTGTCTCTGCTAGATTAATGCGGCCATAAACACAGACACTTCATCTTAGGCCAGTAAAGGCAGAGGCTCTGGCCTTTTCCTGACTGTGAGAAAGAGCACATGAAATGAAGTGACCCCCCCCCAGAGCAAATCCCCCTCAACTGCTCCCCTCTCACCATCAACAAGGAACCCCAGCATGTAGGATTGGCACAGGCGACAGGATTATAAATTCTTGACTGGTGTGATATATACATGGACTGTTTGAGGTCTCCCCCATCGTGGAGGCTGTGGAGGAGACCCCAAACCAATGCTGCCTCACTTCTCCATCTGAATCTGCTGATGGATGAAAAAGCCAGAGCCTGGGTATCTTGCTGAGAAGCTGCACCAGCCTCCTAACTCAGAGGAGGAAGTTGGTGTCTCACAGGCTCTCACAATGGCCTGAAAATGTTCAAATGAATGTCGGGAGTCGGGGATGGAAGCCTCTGCTGTAACCCCAATTTCCCTGCGATAGCTGGAGTTCCAGCCTTCAGTAAGAGCGAGGCAAAGCCTCTCTCTTTAGGTAGCTCTGGAGGTCTAAGGTGTGGGGAAACAAAGATCCTCACTTCATACTAAGAGATCCTCATTTCATAGCAAGAGTGCTGGGGACTTCAAGTAGTGAGATCAATCAAGGCAGCTCCTGTTACAATGTTGCAAAGCCTAAAATGGCAGATAGCACTGACTGAGAGCAGGTTTTTAAAGCCTGAAGCCAGCCCCTCCCATGCCTTCCTCATCCACTGAGAGATCAGGAGGGCACAACCTTACGCACCATCCAGCTCTGTCCTATGTTGCGTGTGCCTGTCTTCTCAACAAAACCAGTCCCTGTGTTCATCTCTACATTTTACACTCTGTTTACTTTAAAGCTTATCAGATGCAAGCCTGGCTGTTAGTACTCTTCTACTCTAAGCCTCTCGTATGTGGATTGGGTAGCTTGGCAGAATTTGAGTTGGGGGACTAGATAGACTAGCAGGCGGCGGCAGCAGGAGTCTGGTGTTGTCTGTTCATTCATAGTTAGGTCTAAACTGGCACCCGGAACCTTTGGAAACGAGCCCTCATATTTTATTGTTAACATACAGTTTGAATAGTTGAACGGAAGGAGAGGCTTTACAACAGGTCATTGTCTGAAAATCACCCCCAGAGTAACTGTGTCCTTAGCACCTGCTGCATGGCAGGTGTGGCCAGGTGCTGCAGCAAACATCAAGGAAAGGGTAAACTGACATCCCTCCCTTGGGGCTCATGGTGCAGTACAAGGAGGTGGGAAGCAAGCCCAATGAGAAGGCACCCAACGGTGTCACCCCCGTTTCACAGATGGAGTCTAGCTCACGGGGATGGAAGGGATCTGGCCAAAATCATGAAGACAGTCAGAGTGTAAGTTCGACGGCACAAAATGGAAGGTGTGCATGCAGTCCTTGCTTTTCCCTTGCTGTGATCAAATACCCCACAGGGTGTCATTTAGCTCACAACATGAGTGTCCAGTCATTGTGATGGTGCAGGCATGATGGCGGGAGCAGCTTGTGACCCTCTCCTTCCAGGCTGAGTGTCTACTATCAGTTAGTCCTCTATGGAAATGCCCTCACAGACACACCCGAAGGTGTGCCTCGGGAATCCCCTCGACATGGCCTGACCCAATCAATGTGTCAGTCAAGTTCTCTGCTGCCATGGCGAACAGAGGGTGCCTGTGTCAGCAATAGAGGGTGGCTCCTGCTTCATCGTGGATGGTCATCACTGTAGGAATCTACAGATCAAATGCAACCAGGCCCAGAGTGGGCGTGTGGCCTCTGGAAGAGTTGCACTAGCATAGATTACATGGTGTGCAGCTAATGCATTTAGACAAACTTGCAATACTGAGCTTATATATTAAAAAAAAAACAACTCTGCTCCAATTTTTTGTTTCTATGTCTAAAGTCTGATTGCTGTGTTTTTATTTTCTTTCTCATGTGTTGAAACCATCGGGCCATGGGTGGGGTCTGCACTGAAAGAAAGCCAGTCCCATCACCCTATATCCTGGGCTCTACCCATCGGCGGCTGAGTCTGCCGGGCCCACATTTTCCCTGGTATAACCCTTTGCTTCTTTGTGAACCTTCTCTGGAGATACAGTATGTGATCAAGAAACCCAGTGTTTTGTCTGAAAGAAGTACTGAAATAGGAAAATCTAGAACACACTTAATTGACTGGATGGGGAAGGTATGTTCAGTCTCCTGTAAGGGAGGATGGTAGATCTACTTTGAGTGAGGCACCACCATCCAGCTGTGGAATAAGAATGGCTTCTGCCTCTCCTGCCTTCCCTAGCTTTGCCTCGGGGACATGGAAGGTGAATAGACCCCAGTTACATGGCAGAACACGGAGAGTGTCATAGACATAGAAGCCACACATCTAGACCATGACTGCAAATGTACACCCCTGGTGACCTCAGAAAGGCTCTTCCCAGTGAGGAGGGCAGTTGCAGCTGGGACAAGCTTGGAGTCTCATCTTGAAGGAGAAGTGGGACCTATATTGTCACAGGCACTGGGAACAGAGCTCTCGAGGGCACTATCTCAGACCTCTGTCAGTCCATGGGTCTTACCATCCCTTCTTCAAACTGAGAGCAAGATGGTCCCAACACGTCCGAGTTGCCTCCTCTAAAGCTTGCCTTCTCTTGAGTGTTGGCTCTGCAGGTCCCCAGTCAAGCAAGACGTCCCTCCCCAAGAGTCCCAGCCACTGTGATCTTAAAGGACCTTTTTGTGTGAGGGACCTCTGCTGCATTTCCCACTCAGCTCCTCCCCCATTTAATAATGCCATGTGTTCACTTCCGCCTTATGACCTTAAACACCCCCTCTGATCTTATGCTTTGCTCAGATACCTGTAAACCTGACTCTCAGGCTAGGGCTGTTTGACGTTAATATCAGCTCCACAATTTACCAGCTGTGTACACTTTAAATATAAATCTCTGTGCCTCAGTTTCCCCTTCTGGAAATTAAAGATAATAAAACCTACCTTCGTTGGGATGCTGTCCTAATTTACCTCTCTACTGCTGTAATAAAACACTGACCAAAAGCAACTTGGGAGTGAAAAGGTTTATTTCAGCTTACATTCCACATCGCAGGCCATCATTAAGGGAAGTCAGGTTAGGAACTGAAGCAGAGACCATGAAGGAGTCCTGCTTACCGGCTTTCTCCCCATGGCTTTCTCAGTCTGCTTTCTTAGACACAAAACCACCTGCCCAAGGATGGCACTGCCCACAGCAGGCTCCCCTGACCCTAACGTCAATCATTGATCAAGAAAATGCTCCACAGTTGTGCCCTGCAGGCTGACATGTTGGCGACAGTTCCTTAACTGATAGCCCCTCTTCCCAGATGACTCTCACTTGTTTCAACAAGATGAACAGAAGCCAACCAGCACAAGGTTACAGGACTAAATGAGCCAATACCCGATGAGGTGGAGTTCTTCCTCTGCCAGGACTCACACAGAGGAAATACTCCATGTTGATGCTTCTGCCATTGTTGCCTGAACCTCTCTGCTGGCATCTGACCATCTTCAGCTCTGTACTCTAGTCGTCACTCAGTTCTGTACCCTAAGAAGACAGAGACCGGGACCTCTTCCCTGTGGCTCACAGGAAACTACACATGCAGAAGGCATGGTGACATGTGCCTGGAACCCTATGACTTGGGCAAGTAGAGAAGGGAGGCTTGAGAGTTCCAAGTTAGAGTAGGTGACAGAGTGAGACCCTGTCTCAAAGAAAACAAAACACCATCTGGAGGTGCTATGTGTTCTACATACCCAGCATGCTTGTTGACTGAGCATGCGCAATTTATAGTAGCTTTCCCAGGACTGATGCATAGTTTTCATTTAATGCAGGAAGCAGTCTCCAGAAGAGACTTCCCAGATCTTCCCAGCCACCTGGATAACTGAGCACAACACAGGGATAGTCTCAGAAATTACCTGGGATGAGGGACAAAGTGGGCAAAGTGGATTTGGAAGGACCGGAGAGCACACTTCTCTCATCATCCTAATGCATCCAGCTACCCTGATGTTTAGGACGGTCCCACCAACCTCTTCACTGGGAAAACAATCAAAATTGTTGTGTTGTTTTCATTGTTTGCATCTATGGTGCGTTGGATACACTGGGGAGTACCAGGTTCTATTACTTGTTGATTCTCAACTTGATAGGATCTGGTCACTGAAGAGTCGAGCCACTGGGCATGCCTGTGAGGGATTGGTGAGGTTATGTTCTCTGAGACCGGCAGGCACACATGAATGTAATTGAAACCTTCGAGGGCTGGGGTCCTGGACTCCATAAAAAGGAGAAAGCACACTCAGCCCCAGCATTCACCTCTCTCTACTCCCTGAGGTGGAGGCAATATGACTGATGAAGCTCCTGTCCTCATGCCTTCCCCGCCATGGTGGGCCGTACCTTCAGACTATGAGCACAACAAACCCTCCCTTTCTTAAGTTCCTTTATCAGGTACCTTGTCCCAGCAATGGGAACAATAACTAATGCACTTATCATCGTGGACTCCTCCGCCTGGCCCACCGATGTAGATGAGAAAACCAGGGCTCAGAAAGATCCTCTCCCTGGCTGTAGATGCCCAAGGTTATAACCTGCATCTATGGGATACACCCAGGATGTGTCTGACATACTGCCATCTCTAGCCCAGCAATCTTCCTAACAATAATCAGGGAATCCCAGAGATTATTAGAATCTGGAGAAGAAAAACATCTATTTTCTTCTACAACATTCCTGAAGTCTGATTTCTCCCCCTCTTTTCCAAAAAGGGGGAGTCACTTTGCTTTAGCTTTGGTATTTCACACACACACACACACACACACACACACACACACACACACACACACAGTACTCTTGTCTAAAAACCTTTCTTCTGAGGGAGAGGAGTGGGGTGCTGGGGAGTGCATTCCATCCCCACCAAGTGTGAGGGCAGCGCAGCCACCTAGGGTGAGGGAGATGGTGGGACAGAGCAGAGATGAAGCCATTTTAGAGACTCCAGCTTCTATTGTCCAAAGTAGCTATTAAGTGGCTGTCAGCACAGGAAGGAGCCTGCTGTCCCAGGCAAGGGTTGATGAGGACATACTCTGAGCTCTTTAGATGTGGGGTGGATGTGACAACCATTAGAAATGACTTTAAACTTAAGGCGTTAAGGACGATCTGGAATGTAGACACACGTCTATGGAAAGCTTTGTGTGAGCATGATCACATAGAAGGCTGTACATAGAAGGCTGCTCCGCTCGCCGTTGTCTGACAGAGCTAGAAATAGGCGGCGTCCATCAGTAAAGGCCTAGCAATGGAAGAAAAAAGACAGTCCTCAGTCCGTGGAAAAGCACACAGCTATTAAAGCAGGTGTGTGGATGGCAACAGTGCTGTGTACGGACTTTGAGGGTCCTGGGCTGAGAGGCAGAGTGCACTAGTGACAAATTATAGAGTCCTGACACCACCTTGTGCTGTCCCTCTGGAACTCAGCAACAAGAGAGCTGAGCTCTTGAGGGTCCCTGAGTTGGATCAAGAGGTTTTCTGAGAAGAAAAGCATTCACGGGTGAGAGGCCTCTGGAACTGGGGACTGTTCCTTGAAACATGAGGTAAGATTTCTACAGTAGCCAAGAAGAAAAAGGAGGCATGCCTTCTAGCCAGAAGACTGTGAGGGGCCACATGCTGAGCAAAAGAACCTGTTAACTCATCCCCCACCCACTCCCAGCCTCAGAGTTTATCAGTTAAATGATACACTCCATAACATGATATCTGGATGCCTATGACATACCATGAGGCCGTTAAGTGGCATCTTAGAAAGCCCCCACTATTCAGCTATCACCAGCAAGAGACCCAGGAAACAGCTCTCACTTACATAAGGCTCAGCCCATGGAGGGCTGTCAGCCATTCTGACTTCTGGAATTCTGCGTCCTGTCAGATAGCCCAGAAGCTGCTGACCATGGCTGCTCAGCAAGCATCAGAAGGGACGTCAGCCAGAAAGGCACCATCCCTTCTGTGGGGACCAACACTTAACCTTTTCTTTCTTTCATGTCCCATTCTGGGAATAGGGATAAAAAACAGAAAAGGGCTTTATTTTGTTGTGTGGTCTTCCTGAGGGGTGTGGGTGTGTGGGTGTGTCTGTGTGTGTCTGTGTGCATATTTATATTTATTATATAAATATGTACAATATCATGTTACAATTCATTTATATATATATAAGCATATATATCACAGATACAAGTAAAGCTCCATTAAGCTAGTGTTTTTATGAATAGATACATGAAATATATAAAAATGACATATTGATGGGGTGTCACATAATTTTTTCTGTGGTGCTGGGGCTTGATCCCAGGACCTTGAATCTGCTAAACAAGTGCTCTACAAATGAGCTACAACCCAGCCCATGTAATACTTTGATGCATATATACACTTCATAATGTCTACATCAAGTTAAACCTGTCCCTCTCCTCAAACATTTTTCTTTTTCTTTAGGTAAAGATACTCAGAATGCTTTCTTCTAGCCTTTTGAAATGCACACTACATAATGTCATCCTCAACCTCATTCTGGCCAACAGCATACCAGGGCATCTTGCTTCTGTCTAGCTATAACTTAATATCTATGATCACTATTTCCCTATCTCTCCCTCCCCTTCATTCTCCCCAGTCTCTGGTAACCACTACTCTGTTCTCATGTTCTGTAAAGTCACTTTTTAAACCCAAATATCTTCCCATTCTTGGCTTATTTATTGAACACAGTGACCTCCAGTTCTGTTCAGGCTTTGGAAAATGATAGAAATAGTATTCCATCCTACATATGTACTAGTGACCTCCAGTTGCATCCAGGCTTTGGAAAATGACAGAAATAGTATTCCATCATGCATATGTACTACATTTTCTTTGCCCAATAGTCTACTGTTGCACACTTTAGTAGTGTCAGGTTCTTGGCTCTTGGGCACAGTGTTATAAGGAGCAGGACATATAGCATTACAAGCTCTGGGCTGAGAGCAATGCTATCAGCATCATGGTAGATCTGAAGAAACAGGAAGCATGTACACCAGCCTCTCAGTTTGCAAGGCAGAAGACCCAAGGCATGCAAAGCAAATAGTAAACAATAAGGTGGAGCGTGCTGCTGAATAATTTCCAAGAGCAGAATTGATGATCTGCTTGCCCCCAGGGTTACATACAGGCTTAGATGAGCCAGTGGAGAGCAGACAGGGTGGGTCGGGCCAGCAGAGATGGGAAGATGGCTATGTTCAGACCAGGTAGCCCACACTCAGACACACTTATGTTTGATCATAGATCTACCATTTAGTAAGCTCTAAAACTTGAGCAACTTAACTGCCCAGCCTCAACTTCTTCAGATTTAAAACTGAATTTCCTCCGATTTAAAAATGAGCGTCCGTTTCTCCCGACATCACAGGACCTCTCTTCCATGGAAACAGACAGAAGCTCAAGTTTGCATCCCTTGATTAGATCATGGTTTCAGGTCTGAACTCTCTTCTCTCATGGTCATCATCTTCCTGTCTGTTGCCCTGGCCTCCCACCACAGGTTATTTCCTGCTGAGAGTTCTCTGGGCTGACCTGACACATATCTCTTAATCTGACCAAGCTCTTGGCCCCTCTGGCCAGGGGGAAATCCAGAGGCTGTTCCTGGGGGAGGAAGGGGAAGGCTGCCAAGGGGCAACAGTGAAACGAGATTGCCAGTATCACTCCCCTGCTCCCAGATTCTCTCTCACTCCTGTCTTACCTCCCTGACATGACTCATCCATCCCTCCATCCCAACAGCGACCCTCTGCTGCCAGACCAAGCTGTCCTCCATTCCTGCCTCGTCTCTTGGGCCCCTGTTTTAGCCTCTTCATGACCAGTGTACCCGCTGTTTTCTCTTCACCCAAGACTGACGGACATAGGTTTTGTAGGCATTGAAGCATGTAGCACGTTTTAACCCTTACAGTGGTATTCTTCGGGCAGCTTTTATTTGGGACACTATAAGCAAAACATGTGAAATGGGAGGGGTTACCGTGACCATTTTTACCAGTATCAATCTGCTACATATAAAATAATGACAGTGTGTTTGGGACTTCTGCAGAGGTTAGATGGGAGAGGGCATTTTCAGGACTTAGCGTGTACCTGTTGTATAACAGTCTCACAGAAGGTGTATGCCCTCTCTCTTTCCAGGTAGAGATGTTAATGAGATTTATAGTCAATACTTATTAAGATTCTACACTGTCAGTGTTTATCACTCTGTGTCCACAATAGATGTCAGTAATTACTTATTAAGCTAATGAATCCATTAGTTACTTCCTTAATGAATCTATAGACTACATTCTGAAAGTCATGCGGTTTCTCTTGTAATCAACTCATTTCAGATTTGGGGAAAACCAAGGTCCAGAGGGCTCTCACTGCCTCTTCAGTTAGCTGAGCATTTTATAGTCTGGTCCTCCTCAAAGGAGCAAGTTCCCCTAACAGGCATTATGTAAAAGACTAATCTAAGGCTTATATGTGAACAGCTTTGAAGTTCTGGAGGGACAGGGGAGAGGAAAGGAGGAAAAGGGAGAAGTGGGGGGAGAAGGAAGGAGGGGGGGAGAGGAGGGGACGAAAGTACCCAAGCAAACCCTGTACCAAGCCTGAGTGCTGAAAAGGGCTGGGGTCACGGCTTTTGCATTTTTGCTTTGTTTTGTTTTTGAAACAGCATCTGGGGTAACCTCAAATGCGTATAGCCCATGTCGACCTTGACCTACTGATCCTCTTACCACTTTCTCCAGAATGCTGACATTGCAAGCATGCACCACCACCATGCCCAGTTTATGCAAGAATCCAGGGCTTCCTTGCAAGCTAGGTAAGGATTCTCCCATGGCCCCCCATCCCCAACTCCCAGCCAATGCCTTTTGTTTTCCTTTAAAGACCACCCAGAGTACCCCTCCCCCTAACGCCAAGCATTTTTTTGTTTAGCAGGAAAGCAGAAGGCTAGCCAGGCTGAGCTCAGTGGCTCATGTGCTCTCACCTGCACAGGGGACTGAAGTGGGTAGCTATGGGGTGCAGGATCTAGATGGGCCATCTACCAGATGACACAGCTGTACTCAGTGACCCTGAGCCAGGCCTGCTTTCTCAGGCCCAGATTTCAGTCTGAATGAGCTGATGGTCCTTCCACAGAAGGTGCTTACACAGCCCTACACGCTGAACTCTGTGGGTCCAGGAGGTGTGCACACAGCAAGAAACAGCAGGCTCCAGCTTCCATGCTGGCTAGAAGCTAGCTAAGATGAGATCAACGCACAGGGAATACCTTAGCTGTGTCATGACCCCACATGCTATCTATGGTGGCCCTAAAGGATAAATGGTCATTGCTAGAAGGTTGTTCCTCATTCCCCGTAGCTATGGAGGAAAAACAAGGGAACATTTCAGTCTGTAACAGAAGTGGAACCACCCTTCCTCCCCAGAGAGCCAACAACTCTCAGAACAGTGTATCCCAAGAAATCCCGTAGAAATGAAGGAAAATTGTATTTTTTTAAACTTTTTTATTTTATTTTTAATTGTGTGTGTATGTGTGTCTATACATGCTCATGAGTGCAGGTGCCAGCAGAGACCAGGAAAGGAAGATGTACCCCTGGACCTGGAGTTACCCACAGTTGTGGGCTGCCCAATGTGGATGCTGAGAACCAAACTCAGGTCCTCTCCAAGAGCAGTACATGCCCTTAACCACTGAGCCATCGACCCAGCCCAGAAACTGCATTTTCCTAGTACAGATCCTATGTCACAGTTTACAGTGTGTGTGTGTATTTTTTTAACTTTGCCTATTTTCCATCTGATGAATTTTAACTCTGTTCAGCTTTAAAAGACAACATGCTGAGCAAGGGAAGATCTTCATAGGGGTGAATTTTGCTTCATAACATTCCCATTTGACACGGTTGAGTTTAGGTTTATAAATCCTATCAAGATGTAACAGAAACAGATAAGTACTCAGCTTATACAAGTCCAGCTCAGGGGCTGCAGAAGTGGATCAATCGGTCAGGAAAGTGCCTGTTGTGCAAGCATGAAGACTTGAGCTTGGATCCCCAGCATGTAGAAGCCAGACACAGTGAATCCTATCTGTAACCCCCAGGTCAGGGAGGGTGCAGACAGGCAGATCTCTAGTGTAAATGGAGGTGGAGTTTTCTATACCGACCACCTGTTACCAAATACCCTGCAGCTGCTTCCCAAATTACCACACAGAGACTTATATTAATTATACATGCTTGCCTGATGGCTCAGGCTTATTACTAACTCTTACATTTAAATTAACCCATGTCTATTAATCTATATATTGCCATGTGGCCATGGCTTTACCAATCCTCTAGCATCTTGCTTCTTGGGTGGCTGGCTCAAATCTCTCTCAACTCCCCCTCGACTCTGCCCCTCTTCATCCAAATCCTCAGTTGGAACAATCATTCCACCTAACCTTATCCTGCCTCGCCATAGGCCAAACAGCTTTATTATTAACCAATGGGAGCAACACACATTCAGAGCATACAGAAGGATCATCCAACAACACTCTAGAGCTCATTGGCCAGCTGAGTCAAACTGATCAATCCCAGGTTCAGTGAGATCTTGTCTAACAAACTAAAGTGGGGCCTGGGAGACAGTTCATTGGGTAAAAGCACTTGCAATGCAAGTGTGAGGACCTGAGTTCAAATCCTCAGAACCCCTGCAAAAGCTACATGTACAGCATGAGCCTCTGCTCTCCTTCAGGGAGATGGGCTGTAGAAAGAAAAGACTACAACAGCTTGTAGGAAAGCCTACCTAATATACAGAGAAAGCACAGAAGCATTGAGGAAAATGGGAGATGAGGACTGTCTTAGGGTTTATATTGCTGCAACAAAACACCATGTCCAAAAAGCAAGTTGGGGAGGAAAGGGTTTATTCAGCTTACGCTTCCACATTGCTGTTCATCATTGAAGGAAGTCAGGACAGGAACTCAAAAAGGGAAGAATCCTGGAGGCAGGAGCTGATGCAGAGGCTCTGGAGGGGTGCTGCTTACTAGCTTACTCCCCATGCTCAGCCTTTCTTATAGAACCCAGGACCTCCAACACAGGGATGGAACCACCCCAATGGGCTGAGCCCTCCCCCATCAATAACTAATTAAGAAAATGTCCTACAGCTGAATCTTATGGAGGCATTTTCTCAATTGAGGTTCTCTCCTTTTAGATAACTCTAGTTTGTGTGTCAAGCTGACATAAGACTAGCCAGCACAAGGACCAACACCCAAGGGTGTCCTTTGATCTATACACACACTCACATTCACATCATATAAATGCCCATGTTCCATTCCACACATGAAACTGCACACATTCTTACACACACAGAGCACACACATGGTGAGAGCAACTAAGACACTTGACTTTAACCACAGGCTTCCACATGTGTGCGCGCGTGCACACGCGCGCACACACACACACACACACACACACACACACACACACAAACAGTAAGGTGGAGAGTAATAGGAGATGCCTGACATCAGCCTCTGGCCTTCATGTGAAACTGCACTTAGGCACATACAGAACTATTTGAAAGTGCCCCCCTTCCTCCTCCTCCTTCTTATTCTTCTCTCCCTCCCTTCCTCTCTCTTCCCCTTTCCCTCCTCCTCTCTTTCACACACACACACACACACACACACACACACACACACACACACACGTCAGTTAATCTTCATTAAGTTAGAACACTTAGAGAATCAGCACTCAGATTATGGAACTAGATGTTATCAGAATCATAGATATTTTCTTTTTCTCACTGTCTTTTCTGTAGCACTGGGGACTGAGCCCATGGCATTGTGCATGCTGAACAAGTGCTGCCCCTCTGCGCTGCATTCCCAGTGGACCTTGCCTCTAACACTGGCCTGTTTTGCATCTCCCATGTGTAGTCTTACAGTGCACACCCTCATGCCTGGATCTTTCTGCTCTGTTACACCATGATTCTTTTCTTTATTATCCTGTACAGTCAAGGTCCATTCAATCTCATTGTACAGTGCTCCATTTTGTGGATATCAGTTTCTTTTCCTGTTACTGTGATAGAGCACTCTGATGAAGGCAACTTAAGGGGAAAGAGTTTATTGAGGCTCACAGTTCAAGGATACAGTCCATCGGGGAAGTCAAGGTGGCAGGACCTTGAGGTAGCAGGTCACATCTCATCCATTGTCAGGAAGCAGAGAGATGAAGGCTACTGCTCAGCTCCCTAACTCCACCTACACAGTCCAGGCTTCCAGCCAGGGAATGATGCCACCCACAATGGGCAAGTCTTCCCACCACGGTTAATGCAATCACAATAATCCCCCATAGGCATGTCCAGAGGCCCATCTCCCAAGAGATTCTAGATTCTGTCAAGTTGACAACAGCAAACATCTCAATGGATATAGTCTTTGAAGGTGATCTTTCCAGTTGTTCTACGTAGGACTGCTATGAATATCCATGCAAAATCTTTTGATGAGCATATGTGGCTTTCCTTTGGGTGTTTAACTTAAGAGTAGAATTCCTGAGTCAAGTTATGTATATTTTCCTATTGAAGATTCTACCAAGCTGTTTCATAAGGACTGTACAAATTTAGACTCCTGTCAGCAAGGCATGTGAGTTCCAGTTACTTCACATTTTCCTTTTTTATTTTATCCAAGTCTGTTATCATACCACATTATGGCTTGACTCTGCATTTCCCTAGTGACAGTACTCCTTTAAGACCCAATAGTTGTGGGGTACCTAGTTTCTGGTACAAGCAACTTACTAAGTCTCTGTTAAAGCTTCACTCCCATTGCTTTGACAAAACATCCTGACAAGCAGCAACTTAGAGAAGGAAAGGGCTTGTTTCAGTTTACAGTTCCTACAACCCATCACTGAGGGGAAGTCAAGGCAAGAACTCAAACAGCTTGTCACAGCAGATCCACAGTCACAAGCACAGAGACATAAATACATAAATGCTGCCTGATTGCTGGTACTTACTGTACTCAACTAAATACAGATTCAGGATTCGCTAGATAAAATTTAGGACCCTTAACTAGGGAATGGTGCCACCCACAATGGGCTGGATCTCCACACACCAGCTGACAATAGAATTTCCTACAGACATGCCTATAGGCCAACCCAGTATAGATAGTTCTTCCCTGAGACTCTTTCCATGTGATTCTAGGTTGTGTCAAGTTTATAGTTAAAACTAGCCAGCAGAGTCTCTTAGCCATTTTCCTGCTAGGTCATCTGTCTTCTCATTGTTCCTCAACTGTTCTTGGTGCTAATCTTTTTTCAGTGATATTTCAGATCAGTGTCTTATCCTGTATGGCAATGGTTCTCAACCTGTGGGTCATGATTCCTCTGGGATTGCATATCAGCTATTTATGTTATAATTCATAACAGTAGTAAAATTACACTTATGAAGTGGCAATGGAATAATCTTATGGTTGGGGGTGGGGAGGGCGGATCACCACAACATGAGGAACTGTATTAAAGGGTCACAGCATAGGAAGGTTGAGAACCACTGCTCTATGACTTACATTTTTATTGTCTTAAAAGTGTTTGTCTTAAGTGGTTTTAATGTAGTTGAGTATAGCAAGATTTTCCACTGTGGCTAGGATTGTGTGTGAAGGAACAGAAGTGATAAAGTGAAAACACACACACACACACACACACACACACACACACACACACACACACACGGATTATCAGTGTGACTTACAGGCTGTAGTCTGGCTAGTTCAACAATGGCTATCTCCTGACAAATAAAGCCAAGAATCTGGTAGTTGCTCAGTCCACAGGCCTGGATGTCGTAGTTGGTCTTCAGCCTATGGTGGAATCCTGAAGGAGTAGGTTACAACACCAGTGAAGGAACACCTCGGCAGCAGGATAGATGAAGTTGCCAGTGGAGGTGAAGAAAAGCATGCAATGGAGCAAAAGCTTCCTTCCCCTCTGTCTTTTCACGTGGACTGCCATCAGAAAGTGGGGCCCAGATTTTAGGGTGGGTCTCCCCACCTCAAAGTGTCCAATCAAGAAAATTCCTCACAGGTATGTCCAGCTACTTGGGTTCTACATAATTCCAGATATGGTCAAGTTGACACCAGTATTAGCCATCACAGAAGTCTTTGCTTCCTCAAAGCTGTGAAAATATTCTTCTGTCTTAGAAATACAAAGGAAAAGGAAACAGGAGGAGACAGGCTGGGGGGGGGTGGCTCAGACAGGGAAGTACTTTTGTGCAAACATTAGAACCCAAGTTCAGTATCTCACATTCACCAGTATGGTAGCATCCACCAGTAATCCCAGCATAACTGAGCTTACTGGCCAGCCAGCCTAATCTACACACACACACACACACACACAAAGGAACAAAGGAGACAAAGTTTTTCTTTTTCTTTTTTTTTTTTTTCAAGACTGGGTTTCTCTGTGTAGCTTTGGAGCCTGTTCTGGAACTCACTCACAGAGATCTACCTGGCTCTGCTTCCTGAGTGCTGGGGTTAAAGATGTGCACCACCACCACCTGGCCTAAGTTTTTCTTTTAACACATGATAGCCTATTGAGCTTGTGTGATGTACTTCAAGACCATTGTTTTCCCTGATGGGTTCCCTTTCCTCATGAAGCAGCTGTCATACACACGCAGACAGGTACCTGGACCCTCAGTTCAGTTCCATTACTACTTCTGTGTGTCTTCACCCCACCCCACCCCACCCACCTCAACTAACACAGCTTGAGAACAAGTCTTGACCACCGGTGCTGGGGCAGAGGCAGGATGATGGTGCAGAGAAGGTGTGTACAGATGCTCCTTCTACACTGGAACAGTGGCCTGTCACTCACAGATGCCAGTGAGAAAAGACCGGAATCAAATCTTGAAAACTGCTTTGTTCAGAAAGCCAGCAATCTGAGAAGACAATGGACTTAAATTCTCAAAGTCTGCCCTCTATTTAACCTCCAGATTATATAGGGAGGAGGGGGCAAGACGAGGTCAGCCAAATATTCAGAACTCGGTCTTCCCCCTTTTGGTGAGATGTAGCTGGAAGTTTTCCTGTGTCCCACCCACGTCCCACAGCCACTTGGTCCCAAATAAACACACAGAGGCTTATATTATTTTCAAACTATGTGGCCTAAAGGCTCAAGCTTCTTTCTAGCTAGCTCTTATAACTACCCAGCCCATTTCTATTCATCTATATGTTGCCATGTGTTCTGTGGCTTTATTTGTATGCCATTACATGCTGCTCTCTGGATGGCAGGATGGCGTCTCCTCTGCCTCTGCCTTTCTTCTTCCTGTCTTATCTGCTTGGATTTCTACCTGCCTCTAAGCTGCCTTGCCATAGGCCAATGCAGCTTTATTTATCAACCAATCAGAGTAACACATATTCACAGCATACAGAAAGACATCCCACAGCAGTCAGGTAGTCCACCATGTTGATGAGACATGATACCCATGCTCCCCTCACATCATCCTCTATACCTTTCCTTCCTTCTGTTGAGGTCTGGGCCCAGGCTCTTCTCAAAGTTATTTTCTGCTGTTGTCAACCTTGTCTTCCTAAGAACATCTGAGCTGGGATGGGAGTTGCCTCAGAAGAGACAAAACATTACAGTATATATACACTAAGCTAGTAATAGCATGTGTGCATGGATCCTTTTCACAGTATGGGGTACCAGATACAATATGAAAGTACCCATATCTGCTCCTCCTGTCCCATGTCACTTCCACATAGAAGTTCATGTGAAATATTGTTAACAGCACTTTCCAGTCGTGAGATGCTGTGATCTTGCAGAGTAGCAATGGCAGCGGCATTTATCAAGGGTCCAGAGCAAGCCAATAATTGAGATTCTGTGTCACCCTTTTCTACGGGCAGTGTTTCACCACACTGAACATGATGGATGATGTCTGGGACACCTGTGCATAGAAAAGGCATTCTTAGCAAGTCAGAAAAACCCTGGAGACTTCTGGAGAAAAGACAGGAGAGGATGAGTTGGTTTTCATCTAAATTAACCTAAAAGATGTTGTATTTCAGAGGAGTGGGCAGGTAGTGAGGAACATAAAGGAATTGACTTTGCATTCTGAACATACATGCTTTATTGACTTTTAGCCTTAATGTAGGAGGCAAGCTAGACTTGCATGGAAATAACCTATGAGAAGAAAATTGAAAAATTGGGTTTTTTTTGTTAGTTCGTTTTTAGCAGCTGAGCCTAAGGGTTTGACTGAGTAACAGACATGGGGGGCAGTTAAATTTAGGGTATCAACGGAGCCAAGAATCACCAAGCTTTACACATGTAATAGACGTAAAAATGACACAGGAAGCAAACTCACCCATAACCTTGAACCACAGAGCAAAAACCATTCTGTGCAAAATTCTGTTCCATTTCATCCTGTGAATTTTCCATTTCTGTTTATGTCAACTATGATGAAGCCATGTGGCTCTGAAGAGGATAAACAAGGTCCCCCCACTGTGGCAGCCAAACAAAGCCCCACACTCGATACATCAAAGCTGTGCTGGCAAAAATTGAATCAGTCCATCATTTGCTGAAACCTCTAAAACCCACAAATTTATTTGAGCACATTTGTGAACAATTCAATCCATCAGTGTTAGCACAGAAACGTATCAGGAAGGGACAGGATCTCGGGACCCGGCTCGTTAGTGGGAGATTCCTCAAGAGAAAGAGCATTTGAGGAGCCAGGGAGTTGGTTCCCTGGGTAAAGTCCCTGGCACACAAGCATGAGGACCTGCATTTGGATCCCAGCACCCACATACAAAGCTAGACATGGAGGTATATGAATATGAATATGAGCCAGCAATGGGTCAGTGGAGACAGGAGGATCCTTGGAGCTTGATGGCTGAGATTCTTGCTGAATCAGTGAGCTACAGGTTCAGTGAGAGCCTGTCTCAAATAATAAAATGGAGAGTGATTGAGGAAAACACTTGACCAGGACCTCTGGCCTCTATGCACATGTACACAAACGTGTATGCACCTGTGTGCACACACATACACAGACACATACAACATACACACCACACACAAAAAAACATGGGGAGGAAGCAAGATGTAATCTCTTTGAACTCACAAATGAATTTTTTTTTAATTTTGTTGGGAGGGAGGGGGCCATTAAATAATTAAATATTCAAGAACCTGGCCTATTCACTCATTCTCAATGTCCAGTGTCACAGTGTATCCTGTTCCTGATGCTTAGTCAGTGTGCCCTTACCCATTGCTTCTGAAACTTTACCATATCCAAGACGCTTCCTAAGATGCAACTTCTGTTAGTAGTAGGCCTGGGAGGAAGCAAGAGTTTGCTACGTTTTCCATTTTTTGTTTATTTCATTGTAAGTGTGCATGCATGTATGCATGTCATAGCATGCATGTGGGGGTCAGAGAACAGCTTTGGGGATCTGGTTCTTTCCTTTCACCGTGTGTTTCAGGGATCAATCTCAGGTCATCAGACTTGACAGCAGGTGCCTTTACCTGCTGAGCCATCTTCCAGGTGACGTCAGTATTGCTGGTCAAAGGACTGCGGCCCTTGGAAGAGTAACACTCAAGGCCAACTCTGAGCTGTGGAAAGAAAAGGGCCGAGTATCACCATTACCCCAGAGCCTGCCATGGAGTGTGTATGCCGGAAATTCAGGAAATGAATAAGTTTCTAAGTAAATACTGTCTGCGACTTACATCTGCACGTTCATTTTTATGAAGGTGACATGAGAAACATTTAGCAGTGTGTCAATAAACGTAAGGATAAGAGTAGCTGGGGTCTAGGGAAATAAAGACGGCATGAAGGAAAGAAGAAAATAAAATAGACAAGAACGTGCTATTAAATTATAAGGGGGAGTTGAAAACCAGGCAAAAACACGTTATACAAAACGTAAAAAATAATTCAGTGAATTCAGCAACAGTAAAATTATGGGCTGAGGTGGGGTATGCTGTTACTGTTTTACCCCATATGGGGGTTGAACTCAGAGTATGTAGGACAAAGAAATAAATTTTGCTATTTATGCATATATATGCCTATATATAAAATATATATAGGCATGTATTTGCATATATCTATATCTACACGACATGGAATAAATGTTGTTCACCTCCCGCTGTCCTCCCCTAGTCCCTCTCAGCCCCAGGGTGCCCTCCTCTGCTTTCATGATACATAGATCCCAGTGTCCTCTCTTGTACCCTGCCCCCTCCCTTTAGAGTGCTCCCTCCCTTCTCACAGTCAGTCCCCATTCTATTATCATGTTGTATATGAGTGAATTCAAATCTAGGCTCCATGTGTACAGGACTTGTCTCTCTGCACTCGCTGAACGCCCCACCACAGGGAGAACCATCTCAGCCCCTCACCACTAATTATTATCTGGCCCCAAAGTCTAGTAGTTCTAACATTGTGAAACCTCACAAGCAATTGTGTGAAGAACAGTCTATACAGACTTTCAAAGGGTGATCATGAACGAGCACAGAGGGGCATGTTTGTAATTCCAACAGTAGGGCAGGGAGATAGAGAAGGGTGTATCAGGAGTTCAAGGCCAGCCTGGGCTACACAGCAAGTTAGAGGCCAGCCTGAACTACATAAGATCCTGTACAAGCAAATAAGAAGAGGCCTGGAGAGATGGTTCAACAGTTAAGAACATCTACTGCTCTTGCAGAGGACCCAAATTCCGTTCCCAAGGCCCACCATGGGCAGCTCACAAACACTTGTAACTCCAGCTCAGGGGATCTGATGCCTCCTCCTGCCTCCACAGGCAGGTCACGTGCACGTAACCTCCAATAACACACACACACACACACACACACACACACACACACACACACACACACACACACTTTAAAATAGTTTTAAAAAAAAGTCAAGAAGGGAACTGAGCAGTTTACATATAGACAAAATGTGCGGTGAAAGCGGGCTGTGGTTCCTGTCAAGCTGAGCCCCCAGCCTTATGTCCGGTGGCAGGGTGTTCAGAGACTTCAGAGACGGATGAACCCAGTGCTCACAGACAGGGCCTCTCCCTAGGTTGGAAGCCACTATCATTCTTCTTGTGCTTCCCCTTGGAGAGACAGACTGATCCTGCTTGTGATCTTAGGTGGTACCAGTGCAGCCCCGTGGCACGACATCTACTCAGTCCCCTGAGTGTCCTCTTTTCCTAGGCCTTTCACGCCTCTGAATAAGGATGTCCCTGGGAAACCATAGTGGACCTTCTCATCTTACATCAGTGGAACTCCATCTCTACTCCCATCATTATGCATCAGTAATTTGCACAAAATACAGAGTTTGTTTGGAACAGACTCTTGACTAGACGTTGAGCGTCCCTCCCCACTAGACTTGTGGAGGAGGCTAAAGCAGGGGTTCTCGTTGGCACCGCCCCGGTTTAACAGGAGAATGTGGAGGGGACCAAACTGAAGCATGTGTGAGGATGGGTCAGAAACCCCTGAAGGTCAGAGCAGTTCTCCAACATGGCTGGGGAATGTGGGCAAGACAACAAGAAGGCAATCATGATGGTGGGCACCGCATGGCTTACCTGGTACCAATGTTACCTCAGCCACTTTCAATGACAACCCATTGTGTTCAGACTGTGACTATTCCAGTTTTAAAGATGAAGAGATCAGAAGATAGGCCAAGACCACAAAGTTAAGTGAGGAATCTGAAGGTCAGACCTCACCTGTTTGCCAGTCACTGTGCCAAGGCAAGACCGTGAGACGTTGGCCTGAGTTAACGTCTCCTGTCCAACGCTGACCTTAGTGTTAAGTATGAGAGTCACTGGGAGAAAGCATTTCATCTCTGAGCCTCAGAATGCCTTTTCCCACCTCTAAGATAATCAGGACAGCGGTGCTGACCCCTGAGGCAGCCACCAGCCTTTGAGATACGGCTTCTGGCTTAACGATATCAGAACTTTCCGCTCCTTTACAAGGAGCGTTTTGATTTTCAGTCACAACCGTGTCTGATCTCGTAACAACCCTGAGGTAGATGAGTGCGACCCTCTCCCCGGGGAAACAGACTTGAAACAAAGTAGGGACTTTACAAATGGTTCACCACGCTGCTGCTCCCCAGTCACCTGCTCTGATATGCCAAGCCCCTCCCCCACGCATCTCCAGCAGTCTTCTCTCTCTCCTGGGGCCTACTCCCCTTCCCATTCTCAGGAAGCTTTCCATTGCCGATGTAAATATTAACTCTTAAGAAACTGTGGGAAAGTGTCCAGAGGGGCTCCCATCATCAGTGGGCTCCCAAACAAGGCCTGACGGACAGGAGCCGGCCAGACCCAGCTCCTCGGGTGTTGAGGAGACAGTTGGGAAGCACAAGTGTGTGAGCATATCTACAGAAGGGTCTGGCGGCTGGTTCTCCTCCACTGTCTTAGTCCCTTTTCTCACTTCCTGACATCCCAATAAAAGCAAATAAAGGGAGGAAGGTTTCACTTGGTCTCACTATTTGAAGGGGCAATCCATCGTATTGGGCAGGCAGAAACTTGGGACGGCCGGTCACCTTGCATCTGCAGTCAGGAAGCAGAGAGCGATGGATGCTGGTGCTCAGCTCTCTTTCTCCTTTAATCCAGTCTAAGGCCCCACAGAATGGTTCTGCCCACAGTTAGGGTTGATCTTCCTCCTCAGTTAAACCTCTCTAGAAAGGACCTGGCAGACATAACCCCTGGGTGTGTCTTCAGGGTGATCATAAATCCAGACAACTTGATAAGACTACGCCATAAGCAGTAACTCTGGGAAAGGTCCTTCTGAATTATAGTTTCTTCTCAGTGTTTCTCATCCCAAAAAAGTGTCACTGCCTCTTTGGAGATGCCCCAGCCAAAGGCGTGAGAGACAGAGATAGGGAAAGAGAGTAACTTGGGGGGCTCTGGACACAGACTAGCTGCGGGCTGTTGAAGGGCATGGGCCTCCCAACTTTAGTTTACAAAACAGGACTAAATCCTACTTTTCCCATAGTGTTCAGTGAGGGATAAGTGAGTCTCCTCAATACCTGGCAGGAAATAGAACCTCAAATATGAAGTCCTAAAGAGGGAGGGATGGATGGATAGATGGATGGATGGATGGAAAGATAGATAGATAGATAGATAGATAGATAGATAGATAGATAGATAGATAGATAGATAGATAGATAGATAGATAGATGATAGATGGATGGATGGATGGATGGATGGATGGATGGATGGATGGATGGATGGATAGATGGACAGAGGAATGACAACCTCTGAGTCTGCTCGAGTCTGCTCACTCTCACCCAGCCTTGCTGCAGTTGTGATCAGCACATCACCTGAGCTGAGGCCCAGCATCGTCAGCTTCTCATCTTCATGTCGCTGTTCTTGTTGTGCCTTGCTTGCCCCAGTGTATTCTCCATGGGAAATCCTCAACACCACATTGGCTCCTGTCTCCCCCTGCTTCCCATCCCTCCCCACCTTTCTGCTGTAGACTCCTTCCAGAACCAAAGGGCCTATATGCTCGGCCTCCTCCCTCTGGGCCTCACTCCCCACTGCTCCACCCCTCCCCCTCAGCACTTCTGCTGTGCCCCTCAGATGTCCATCCATGAAAACCATAGGCCTCTTTCAGTCTCATTCACAAGATCCTTGTTTGCCATTTCTCTGTCTAGAGGAAGCTTCCCTCTACCTGCAGTCTTTCTGTGGTGAGTTCGTCTTCTTGGTCTCCACTCTGAATGCCTTTCCTCTGGACCTAAGAAGTGTCCACACAAGTCCTGGTGTGCTGAAGGTCCTTGATAACCAATCGTTGAATAATGTCAATGACAGCATCAAACACATCCAGCTATTGACTCCTGAATCCCTGTGGATGAGGACAGGTTGGGATCCCACTCCAGCCAAATTCAGCTTTGGGGTTGTGCACAAGACCCGAAGCTATGAGATGTGGAATTAGGCAAGCTATTCACTGAGAGCTGACTTGGTCAGTTTATACACACAGCCAGCAGCAAGTGGCCTGCTTGAGACCTGAGACCAGGAAGGACCTTGAAACATAATTTCCTTCAAAAGCTTCCCCTCCTTCCCAAAGGCTTTACCTCCTTATCTATACCCAACAAGTGAGACCCACAGCCATGCTCACAGGAAGAAGCTTCATGACATCTCTAGAAAATTCTTTTCTAATCTGCTAGTTTTAAAAGCCTGTGTTTTCCTGACTGCTAATTACAACTGTCGATTAGTATTAGTCATGTAGAAAAGGGCAATCTTTTAGAAGAAAAAAAGAAAAACAGGCAATGAAATCACTTCACCTATTTTCTAAGTGATCTATGAGGCATATTGTTGATGATACTTTAAATGTGTTATAATATTATTCATTTTAATTTCATATTCTCAAGTCAATAATCAAATTGAATTTTTTAGCCTCTCTAAACGAAAATTATTTGGTATTATTGCTGTCTTTTGTCACTGTTCATCTTCCTGATGGGAGGCTGAGGAGGTGGTTCACTGGGTAAAATGCTTGCTATGCAACCATGAGACCCTGAGTTCAATCCCAGCACCCACATGAACAGCTGCGTATGGTGGCACACACCTGTAATCCAGTCCTGGGAAGCAGAGACAGGAGGATCCCAGTGGGCTCCCTGGCCAGCCAGCCTAGCCAGTCGGTCAGTTCCAGGTTCAGTGAGACCATGTCTCAAAACACAAGGTGGAGATCAATTAGCCTCTACACACATGTACATGTGCATACATAAACACACACACATAATATATATACATACATATATACATATATATGTATACACACACACACACGTAAATATACTGATAAAGAGCTAATGCTGCCTATAATAATGAACTGGCAAAACATGCCAATCCCTAATGACACTGACATTTGAGGATGCACAGGGGCATAGAAGCAGAGAGTATTTGGCACCTGCGATTTCCGTTTTTTGTGTTCAAACCAAAAAAATATTTGCTGAGTGTCTACCCAGGAACTGCAGAGGAGTCAAACTTGAAGACTTCATTCTTTTCCCTCTGACTTGGGATTGACCTGTGCAGTGCAGAGAAGACGAGGCGCAAATGGCAGAGGGGGGCGGGGTGGAATGGAGGGCTGGAGCTCCAGCAGACCTAGACATACTGCAGCCTGGAAGCACCAGTGTGGGGCTGAGCAGAGCTCGCTACATGCTATGCTCTTAGCAGAGCCAGGCAGGCAGCAGCATGCAATAGAGAAAGAATGGGAAGATAGATAGAAAGCAGGCAATGTTTCAGATGTTGGCTTCTCTTGAGTTCCTCAATCCACCCATCCATCCTGGACACAAGACATGAATGCAAGACATGTCCTGTGCAGCCTGGGAGAAGATGGAGTCCTTGTAGACTTGGTAGGAGGAAGCAGTAGCACAGAGATTGTGGAGACCAGTATGGAAGTAATCCAGTACTGGGTACTTACCACATACCACAGAGTATGGTCAGGACCTGGAGAGATGCCAGCAGTCCCATGTGTACCGCTCTACCTGTAATAGCTAAGGTGTGGAACTAGCCAACATGTACATTGATACATGTGGATAAGAACATGTGGTATGTGTGCTCACAGGAACACCCTTTAGCCTTCAAAAAGTCAAAGGGACCGACTCTGTGTGACATCATGGGTGAACCCTGGAGACATTGCCCTGTGTAATAAATCAGGCAAAGCACAAATGCTAAGTAATTTCTCTGGAATAGTCAAAGTCATAAACTCAAGGACTGAAATGGCAGTGTCTTGGCCACTTTTCTGTGGCTATGATAAAACACCCTGACAGAATTCACAGAAGAAAGAGTTGATTAGGGCTCACACTAACATTTGAGTCAATCATGGTGAGAAAGTCACAGAGGTCATATTGCATCCACTGTCAGGAAGCAGAAAGCATCAAATACTAATACCTAATTCAGCTTCTCCATTTGATGCCATCCGGGATCCTAGCACAGGGAAGGGTGGCACTCAGGGTAGGCAGATCTTCCCATCTCAATTAGCCTAATCAGATAATCTCCCTCAGGCCTGGCCATAAGCCCAGCTCATCTTCCAAGTGATTCTAGAGTTCATCAAGTTGATAATTGTGACTAACCATCACCAGCATTTACATGAGGTGGAAGGGAAATGTGTGGTTATATTTTGTTTTAGATTTATTCACTTTGCTTTCTATGTATGAGTGTTTTGTCTGTGTGAGTGAATGCGCACAATAGGCATGCCTCCTGATGGTTGTGAACTATATCATGTGGATGCTGGGAACTAAAGCTCTGTCCTCAGGAAGAACAGCAAGCGCTCAGCAACTGCTGAGCCATCTCTCCATCCCAGAAACCAGTAGTTATTAACCATTGAGTGTAGAGTTCCAGCCAAGCCAGACGGATAAGCTGTGAGCTTTTCTGTACAACCTCATAAAAATGGGCAATGTCAACATATTCCACACTTAAAAGTGTGTTCCGCAAGTACATCTCACGTGAAACATTCTCATGAAAATAAACTCTTAAAAGAGGAGACTGGGGAGATGGTGCGGCAGTTAAGAGCACATACTGCTCTTGCAGAGGACCAAAGATTGGCTCTCAACATCCACATGGAGTGACTCAAAACTGGCTGTAACTCAAGTCCCAGGGAGTCTGACGCCCCCTTCTGGCCTTTAGGGCTCTGCACTCAGTAGCACATACCCACACACAAACACATAATAAAAATAAAACAAATCTTTTTTATTATTATTACAATTAAAGAAATAGCGGCCATGAATTTGAAAGAGAGCAGAGGGTGGGATATATGGGAAGAGTTGGCGGGTGGAAAGGGAATAGAGAAATGAGATAATTACACTTAAAAGACAATGTTTTAAAATATTTACTGATTCTTAAGGTAAGATTTAAGGATTTGGGGGATTGTCTTTTATTATACCCTAACATACCACAGCATATAGACTTAATAAAAGAGGAGAAACTCTCCCCACAGCCTGGAGCTTAAGTAAATGTAACATCTACCAAATGCACCGGTATAGTCTTGGCATTTGTAGGGACTGAGCTGGTGGAGAAGCCAGGAGAGGCTTCTTGGAGAAGACACCTTCTGAGGCAGAATTTGAAGCTGGGAGAATCCCTTGAGAACATCTGCTGAGAAACAAGATGGGAGGTTGGAGTGCTGGTTGTTGGTTGCTGGGAAGGAGGAGGAAGGTTGGCATGGCTGGGGTGGTGAGAAGGGAGTGTGACCTGGCACCCTCCGCCCCCAGGCCAGTCTCTGCTGTGTGGCTCAGGAGTTTATTGCCCGACCCTGGTGTTTGTTTTTCTATTACTTCCAAGACAGAACAAAGCATCTTGAAGCAACTGAAATGTGTTAGCTTACAGTTCTTAGGTTGAAAATCTAGTACTGGTGTCAAAGGGCTAAGATACTGCTATCTGGCCAGGTGGTACCCTTTTCTGGGGCTTCTGGAAGAGTGGGATCTGTTTCCTGGCCTGTTTGGGTTGTTGACAAATTTTGGTCACTGTGGTTGTGAGAACATTTTTCTCTTGGTATCTGCCAGCCAGGGACTGTTTCTGACTTCTAGAGGACACCCTCGGCCCTGATTCTCTCTTCTCCCTCTGCTGACTCTGCGGGATCTCTTCCCCTGAGCTGCAGAGCATCCCTGTCACTCTGTCGCATCCCATTGACCAGCCCTTTTGTATTCCTCTTCCACTTTCAGGAGTCAAACTAAAGATCTACTGGCCACCAGAGGAACTCCTAATTTTGAAGTCCCTAACTTTAATTCTCCAAAAGTTCCCTTTGGCTATTTAATGCAACATATCCACAGGTTCTAGGAATTAGGACTTGGGTATCTTTGGGGGTAAATTTTCTTCCTTCTGATGCCACCCTTGGTAGGACTTGTCCAAAGTCATAGCCTCATCTTTGTAGCTTAGCTTTGAACCCAAGTAGCCTGGCAGTAGCACCTTTTCCTTACTACTTAATTACCATGCTTCCCAGAAGTTGAGGCTGGGGAGTAGCTCAGTAGTGGATCATCTGCCTCTCACGTGCAAAGCTCTGGATTCCACACATAACACTACAACAAAGAAAGGAGGGAGGAGAAATGGAGGGAAAGAGGGAAGGAAGGAAGAGCAGAGGGAGGGAGGGAGGGGGAGGCGAGGAGGGGGGAGGCGGGGAGGGAAAAAGAGAAGGAAGAGGAGGAAACGAGTTAAGGATTTATTGCAGACATCCTCAAATGGAAAACACAGGAGACATTTAAGGCAAGTTTGTAATAGTTTGCAGCCAGCCTACATTTACTTTATATTATTTTGTATTAATTAACCCCAAATACAGCTTAAACCCCACTCAATATATTATCTCGCAGTTCTGGAGTCAGAGCCAGCATGCTATGACTCGGTTCTCAGCTGGGAACTCACAAGGTTGCAATGGCATTGTTAGCCACTAACTTCCTACCTAAAGTTCAGGACCCACTTCCACACATCCACTGGACCATCAGAATTCACTTCCTAGTAACAACAGGGGCCCTTGTCTTGCTGACTGAGTGGGAACCACTCAGCCTTGGGGGATTGCTCTGGACTGGGACCCCAATCCCCTCCCATCTTGATGGAAACTATCCCTGGCACCAACCCTCACACAGACACTTTCAATCTCTCTGACTTCTGTCTCCTACTAGAGAAACTTCTTCTTAAGAGTTCCATGACTGGAACTAGAAAAGATCCCACTAGATAAGACCCCTGCCTTAAGTTTGGTGGACGAGCAGAGATCAGCACATTCACACAGCTAAACTCCTCTGTAACTGGGCACAGCCTAGAGTAACACCTGGGCAGAGGCCAACTTACAGTGCTGCCTAGCACATCTTCCATGCGCATGGGAACAGGCTAATATATGTTGGATGCATGGAGCACAGAGGCAAGGATAAGTGGTAGAGATGGTTGCTAAGGATCAGGTCCTGATGAAAACAGCGCCCCCCCCCCCAGCCCTCTTCAAGAAGGGCTGTGTTTCCTTATCTAAAGACGGGGAAGAAGACTTCCATTTCCTGAGGATGAGAAGGAAGACCCTGCCTGATCTCCTGAATATTAGAAGAAAGGTTCCTTGGAGCCTCTTCCTCTGTATGTCCTAGGGCAAGACCAGAGTCAACTTGGTCTCCACCCTTCATGCAGGTAGAGAGAGACTATGCTGGGTGGGAACTCTTGAGGAACAAACGGGAAGATCAAAGCAGGTGCTCTGTGCCTGTGATAACCCAGAGAGATCTCTGACAGTGATTCACCAAATGGTGGGAACTTGTCAAAGTTGGTGGGAACTTTTACAATGCATTTAAAGAAACAAACGTTATTATCTTAACTTTGTGTCATACGTAATTTGTTCTCCGACAATCACTTTGCAAAGATATCTGAAGGAACATGATTTTATAACCATGTGAGAATTGTAGATGTGTCTTGAATTATCACTTCTTCCAAAATAGTCTTCTAAAGCTTTGCAATGAAGTTTATTGAGTCATAGACCAGGCACTTACTTCTTTTCTTCTATAGATAGCTCGGGAAAGAGGGACAAATTGCATGTGAAGCTTCCTGTTCTTTCAATAGATATTGGGACTGTATGGGGTTATAGAGGATGATGAAGGAATCTAAAATCCCTTAATGGCTTTGGGTATGGTCACAAAGTAAAGCTGAGACGATAGGAAGGGGCTGACCAGTGCAAGAGTTTCCAAGAAATTAGAAGAGCACATGGAGGCACCAGGCAGGCAGGCTTCAAGAGGAGGAGCCTCCACAACCTGAGCTGAGGGCTCTGATTGATCTAGACCCTGCTCCCTTTCCAGACAAGTTCTGTGGTGCTTATCACTTCAGTCGTACCAAGCCTCCTCCTACCTTGGGACCCAGGTTCCTCCAGGCTGTGTTTTCCATCTAAAACAGATTCTCACAAGCTAATCACACTCCTAGACTATTCCCCAACCTTCGGCTCTGCCTTTGTTTCTTATCCGGTTGCTGAGATAAAATATCCTGTCAAAGCAGCTTCCAGAAGGAAGGATTTGTTCTAGCTCACAGCCACAAGTTACAGTGCCTCAGTGCAGAGAAGGCACAGTGGCAGGTGCTGGAGACACCTGGTTGCATTGCATCCATTGTCAAGAAGCAGAGAGCAAGGATTGCAAGTTGCCACTTAGCTCGCTTTACAGCCCAGGGTGCCCCTGCCTAGGCCACGATGCCACCCTCGGTGGGCAGGTCTTGCCATATCAATTCACTCTGTTAAGAAAATTCTTCACTTGAATGGCTAGAGGCCAAGTCAATCTAAACAATCCCTCATTGAGATGCCCTTCTAAGGTGAATCCAGATTGTATCAAGTTGGCATTTGACACTAACTGTCACGAGCTGTCATCCTTAATATAACCCATTAGAAGAGCCTTTCGTTGAATGGCTTTCCTTCGCCGTTCCAGACTCCTGTCACCCTGTTAATAAGTTTAAAAATACATTATTTAATGGTTGACCTGAATCCGTCATGCTCATTCCACACATGAGGCTGAGGTTAGACTCTGGGGCTCACACAGCTAGAAAGGATGAAGCTGGGATTTGAACCCAGATCTTATGATTCTACACGCCAGACTTTTGACCACTGTGTTTGATTTTGTACATGTCACCGAATTGCCAGTGTTCACTTAGAAAAACAAGAAATTGTGGGCAAAGGAATAAAAATAAGCTTACAGGGCCTGGAGAAATGGCTCAGCCATCAAGAGCACTTGTTGCTCTTGCAGAGGACCTGAGTTCAGTTCCCGGCATCCACACTGGGCAATTCATGCCCGCTTGACGCTCCAGCCCCCAGAAATCTGATCCCCTCCCTCTTCTGGCCTCCTCAGGCACCTGCATGCACAGGGCATAAAAACAGACGCAAACCGTTTTTTGAAAAATCTATCATTTTTAAATGAAGCTCCTGGCCCAGGCACATGTATGAAACTCCTAGGCTTAGTGTTCCTATTCAGACACTCCCCTGACTTAGGCTTTTACTTTACTTTTGTTTTTTAAAGAGACCAGGATCATTGTGTTGCCCAGGCTGGAATGCAGTGGCTATCCATGAGCTCTATCCCACTGCTGATGAACATGGGAGTTAAGACCTACTCTATTTCAGACCTGAGTCAGCTTCACCCCTCCTTAGGCTACCTGGTGGTCTCTACCTTCCAGGTGGCCATAGTCCTGATATCAAGGTCAGTGCAGACATGGATCAGCATAGCACACTATAGCCTAGAACTTGTAAACTTCAGCAATCCTCCTGCCTCGGCCTCCCAAACAGTAGGGACTACAGGCACCTACTACAATTCCCTGAAAAGTAAGTTTTTCAAATGAGGCCGAATAATACTATACTCTCCTTTATAATCAGCTTTGTATCCTGTGGTGGTACGACATCCCAAAATATGGGAGGCATCCCAACAAGAAGCTGGGGAGTTCAAGGTTAGTCTGGTCTATAAAGTGAGTAGGAGGCTAGCCTGGGCTACCTGAGATCCTGTCTCAAAAAAAAAAAAAAAAGACAAAAATTAATCAATAAATGACTTGCACTGTTCACTTAACATCCTTTGTTAAATTTAATTCTGTGCCATCTTTCGTTTAGGGTACCAGCAAAGACACCACTTCTAGGTGTCTTCTCTGGCCCAGGTACCCTGCCTTATGCCTGCAGCTCATCCTTACAAACCCTTTGGGGGCTCCCAATACAGCCTCCCTTTCACCAGCAGTTTAACCAAGGTTCAGAAATGTGAAATGACTTGCCCGTAATTTCCTACAGGGCAGGACAGCAGGTGGTGCATACAGCTTCCAAACTCCCACTTAACTATCTTAGAGGCTCAGACAGGCTGAGTGTCCCTTTGAAGACATGAATAGGGTTCCAGGAGAGCTGAGAAGGGAAGACTGCCCCCGCCCAAGGTGGTTATTCTACTGCTCAGCAGGGGGGGAAGTGAGAGGGAGGGGCTGAGAGTACAGGGAACCGGCTGGGGTAAAATGGTACCTGACAAATGGGATGTTTTCCATCGATTATTTTAAGTGAAAAGCTACTGCTAGTATGCGTCCTGTGCTGAAGATAACCACATGTTAATTAAAGCAGAAGTGTGCCTTGTTCATTTACCTCCTGTTTGTTCAGGAGTTAGGGACTATTTTTAAAAAGTCCGCAGCACGCTGTATTCAGATATGTCCCCAACCCTAAAGAGTTCAAACGCCAGATATTCGGGCCATAGATGAGACACAGGCTCACACCTGGCTTGCTGAGTCCCGCCTGGACTCTGATAACCAGCTGGTGAACCAGCTAGTGGGAACTTGGGGTGGGCCACTCAACATGCAGAAAAACCATATGCTTTGTTATTATGAGCTGTCCAGCAGCAGCTATAAAAGATATCCTTCTATGTATGTAAAGCCAAAATTATGCATGGAAGAAGTCTCATTTTAACAGCAGTGTGATGCCAAACACTCCCTTCTAGGAACTGTGGGGAGATGGATAGTCAGGGCCCCGCAGTCAGCCCTGAGCGCATGGGGGTGGCTTTCAGCAGAGTCCAACTTCAGCACAGGTGAAGACACACCCCCGAAGTCAGATCTTGGGTTCCCATGTAAGCTCTATCGCTGTCTTCATAACCTAAAGCATTTCATCTCTCTCAACCTTGGTTTCCCGGTACAGCGAATGCCATATTCCTACCGGCCCACCGGGATGAGGATGAAGATTGAAGAAATGGAAACAAATGCCCTACACAGCTCAGATGGGGCCTCCCCTAGAACATGGCACTGGGAGCGTCCTGTGGCGCGTGGAAACTGCAATGGCTACTTGTTCCTGTGCCTTGCCTGCCTCCACTGGTTGCTCCCACTCCAGGGAATGTTTCTCCATTGCAGAATGTTCACAGCTAGTGTGCTGGCTAGTTTTAAATGTCAACGTGATACAAGCTAGAATCCTTTTGGAAGAGGGACCCTCAATTGAGCAAACATCAGACTGGCCTGTGCGCAAGCCTGTGGTGCGTTGTCTTGATTGACGGTGGATGTGGGAGGGCCCAGCTCACTGTGGGCGGGGCCACCTCTGAGCTGGTGGTTCTGATTTGTTTAAAAAAAGCAGGCAGAGCATGCCAGTAAGCAGCATCCTCCTCCATGGCCTCTGCATCCGCTCCTGCCTCCAGGTTCCTGTCCTGAATAGACTATGATCAGGAAGTATAAAATAAAATAAACCCTTTCCTCTCCACATTGCTTTTGGTCATGATATTTTATCACAGCCATAGAAACCTAAGACAGCCAGCCTGCCTCCCTGGCCCAGTCAGGTGACACCTCTTCCCTGATGCCTTCCCAGATTTTTCCTAGTAGGCCATGATCTTCCCCATTTGATGAGTGACACCTGTACCCTTCACCCCCCCCCTCTCTGTGTGTGTGTGTGTGTGTGTGTGTGTGTGTGTGTGTGTGTGTGTGCGCGCGCGTGCGCGCGCCTCTTCTATTAAATCCGTTCTCTGGAGATAAAATCTCTTAGATATTTCCCAGCATGCTGTGCTGTATAGTCAGTCCTGAGAAAATGTGTTATCGTTCACCTGCCCACAATACACTCTCTGCCAGGCACTAAGCTGCATGCTGGGGACAGAGCAAGGAGTGACATTGATAAGACCTGTACACACTACTATGGCCACAGAGTCAGCAACCCTGTCTATGAGACTATAGACATGTCATTTCAACTCTAAGAAGCACTACAACGAAAAAGGCATGCCAAAGAAGGAGTGGGGGGCTGAAACCGCACTGCTTCACAAGGGTGTGTGAAAGCAGGGGACATCAGAAACCTCAAGGGAAGGGTCTGCAGAGGCAGGTTGGGCCCAATTTCAAAGAAGTGAGTCCCTGGTAGCAGGACACCTGCAAATGTCCCCAAGTAAGTGTCTTAGTTACTGTTCTATTGCTATGAGTAGACATCATGTGCCAGGCAACTTATAAAAGGAAGCATTTAATATGGGGGTTGGGTTAGAGTCCATGACCATTATGGCGGGGAGCATGGCAGCAGGCAGGCGTGGTGCTGGAGCAGTAGCTGAGAGCTTGCACCTTGAGATACAAGCATGAAGCTGAGAGGGGGAAAAGGAGAGAGAGTAGGGGGAGGGGAGCACTAAGTGGGAATGGTGTGGGCATTTGAAACCTCAAAGCTCACTCCGAGTGACATGCCTACTCCATGAAGGCCATACCTCCCCATCCTTCCCAAACTCTTATACTAACTGGGAACCAAGCATTAAAATACATGAACCTATGGGATCCATTCTCACACAAACCACCACAGTGGGAAAGATTGTGTTGTGGTCTCCAAACTACAAGGACCAAGGAGGCTGGGACAGAACATGGTGGAAGAATTTGCCCACTGGAAGCTATTAAAGTTGGGTCAATCAGGAGGTGTCTCTCGAGCCTTGGTAAAATATTTAGATTTAATTTTCTGACTGTGACTGGCTTGAAATGGGGGCAAGGAGTATCGTGAACCTGTTTATAGTTTTCAAAGATCCGTGTGGGCTAGGATCTATATGAGGCTAGACAGAGAGCTCAGTCGGTAAAGTACTTGCCACCCAAACATCACTGCCTAAATCTAACCTCCAGAACTCAAAGAAGAAGCTGAGTGCGGTAGCACGCACTACTTCCCCGGGTTACTTTGAGTCATGGTGTTTCTCACAACAGAAAGGCAAGCTAATGCAACAAATAAACTACAAGGTGAATGAAGGAGTGAGTGAGTCTATTAGGATTCATCCATCACTTTACAAACTGTGGCTATGCTACACTTGTATGATCGACCCAAATGGAAAGATGCATTGTTCTGTGACTCAGAGCCCTGAGGTAATAGACCCATGCACTGGCCTGCAGAGACATGGGGTGTCCGTGGAGCCGTTATCCAACCCCCCTGCTCTTACCCCTAGGCCGTTCTTACCTAGAGAGCTGCAACGGTGACCAGCAGCTGGGGTGGTTAAAATTAGTCACACCAGCTCTTGCCAGAGGAGTGACTTGTAGCTGATGAGGTGCTGTGACTGGTCCATGGAGACACACATCTTGGATGCAGTTGCTTCATCAGTGAAACTGTTGAGTTTTGCCAGAGCCCATCACCTCACTCTGGGCATCTCTTTGTAGACTGACCTCAGGTCAGAAATGAGGCAAGATGGACATTGTTCCCCCTGCAATTCAGAGCCAGAACCTCAAAGCTCTCTTTCCCAGACCTTTGCAAAAATAGCTGTTTGAAATCAAAGACAAAAGAAAATAGGTCACACCCCATGACCTCTTAAGCTTGGTTAAATGAAGGGCCCCAGAAAGTGTTCCTTCTGTCCCCTTCCTCATGGGGATGACAGGACATGCTTTTAAAGAAACGAGTCAGTCTACATCCATCTCCTTGTTGGAGATGATGTGGGGGCAAAGCTGCCGGATCAAAAGCTGATAGCTGCTGATAACTTTCCATCCCCTGCTTAGCCTCAGAACGGGCTTTTCTGGAAGGGTCCTGACATAGGCTCCACACCCCTGACCTACCCTGAGTAGTGCTCTACCCGGAAGTGCTTGTAACTCCACCCGGAAGTACTCACTGTGTGCCAGGCACTAGACTACCTACCATGCTTCTGCTTGCTTTTCACTTCCGGAGAATGCCCTCCAGATAAGCCACATCCTTACAGTGTGTTATGAAGATACAAAGAGACTGATGGGCTTGTCCAAAGTTGTGCACACAGTGAGAGAAGACAGGACTCCATGTACTTTGCCCAGAATCCACTCTCCTGACCTCTACATCATCTCTTTGTTACTTATTCTTCTTCTTGTGGCCAAGGCAGCTTAAGGAAGCTTTGCTTGGGCTGGCACAGCAAGTCCATCATGAAAGGAAAGGCACAGAGGCAGGAACGTGAAGCAGCTGCTCACATCTCATCCACAGTCAGGAAACAGATGAAGGCTGGTGCTCAGCTCGCTTTTTCCAATCCATTACGTCTAGGACCCCAGCCCATGGGATGGTGCCAGCCACATTCAGGATGAGTCTTCTCACTTTAATTAACCCAGTCTAGAAACTCCCTCATAGACGTTTCCAGACGCCGCCTATCTCCTTGGATCCTGCCAAGCTGACGATCAATAATAACTATCACACTCCTGAAGAATCACACAAAATGATTGGAGTCAGAATCTGGGCTTTGGCAGCCCTAACCAGCCAGGACCCACCACCCACCCTCAATACACCAATTAAATGAACAAGCCAAAGTGAAAAGCCGAGAAAGATTCGTTCAGTGCAGTCACATTATGAGTAGGGACAAAGAGCTGTGGGCATTCCCCTAAAGTCCGTCCTTAAGAGGTGTGATCATTCCCCTAAAGTCCCTCCTTGGAATCTTAACATGGTATTTAAGTTTAAACAGAGGGTCAGAAGTTTTCTAGCTAAGCAGGCCTGGTGAAAATGTGTCGCCATCCATCATAGTCTCAGCTCCAGTCTCTCTGACATTGTCAGAACTGTGGGAAATCCGTTCCTGGAAGACCAGCTCCTCCTCCTCTGGCTGGCACTAGGATCCCAGTCTTTCCCTTCCCAGTGTGAGATTCCCGGGGACATCCACATTTCGTGAAGCCCCTTGTTCGCATTTTCTGATAAGGTCCAAGCATCTACTTGACAGTGTCTCCATTCCTCCTGGGAGGGTTCCGACATAACCTGAGGAGCATCCACACCACCCTGTGGGGTCATTGGGAAGCCCTGGACTGGGAGACCCCCAAGAGAATCAGAGAGGTCACTGTGGCTCTCTTGCTAGTCATCTTTCTCTTCATTGTTTGGGGACAAGAGAGGGACCATTGGAATATCAAAGCAAACTTCATCTCCCATGTTAGCCCCTTTCTTTCCTTTTGGTTTGTTGTTCGTTTTTCTGAGAAAGGCTCTCCTGTAGCCCAAATTGGCTTTGAACTCACTGAGTGGCCAAGAGAACCTTGAACTCCTGATCCTCCTACTTCTCCCTCCACAGTGCTGGGATCACAGGTGTGTACTGTCACATTCAGTTTAACCACTTTTTAATCCATCTCTGTGTTGGTGGGTGGAGGGACTGCCTATCTTCTGTAGTGACTTTTCCCCACCATAACTGAAGCATGATTACTCATATTCTATGTATATATCCAATATAGTCTTCCTTTCCCTCCTCCTATGACAACCCTGGGACAATATCAAGATGATGGGATGGCTACCATTCATTCCCAGGCCCATCAAGTGTGTGTGTCCATGGGAAGTTGCATTTATAGGGCTGCATTTGTACCAATATTCCTGGTAGGTATGACCACATTTGGAGGGTGTTTACACGTGTCTAAGAAGCTTATGAACAGCTGCTGACACATTTGTGTTATTGCTTACATGTCTTGATGTGTCTGTCCATGTAAAGTGGGTATGAAGATATGCCTATGTGCATTATCACCCAAGGGGCAGAAACCCCACAACTCCTTATTATGATGAGGAAGGAAGCATGGCGTCTCCCTAACATTTGAATTCTCATTTCTCCTATACAGAGCAGAAGGTGCAATTGGGTTTGACCGCTCCGCTGACAGAACACAGCTGGCTCCCTGCTCCTCTCTGGAGCCTTCTGTAATTGATGTCCATGCCTCTGACCCTTCTCCCCTTTGGCCTGCAGGTCTCTGTCTGGACGCATCGTGGGCGGCGTCTGGTGGTTCTTCACTTTGATCATCATCTCCTCATACACAGCCAACCTGGCCGCCTTCCTGACCGTGGAGAGGATGGTGTCTCCCATCGAGAGCGCAGAGGACCTGGCGAAGCAGACCGAAATTGCTTATGGGACATTGGAAGCAGGCTCCACGAAGGAGTTCTTCAGGGTGAGGGCATCCCTGATCCTGAGGTGCCTTCTCAGAAGGGAATCACTCCATTACACTTCCCTTCTCATTAAAGAGTGTAGGGGCTGGTGAGGGTGGCTTCCTTTCTCATTAAAGTGTGTAGGGGCTGGTGGAGGTGGCTCTGTGGTGGAAGGACATGGGAGGCTCTGCATTGCTTCCCAAGCAACACAAAATAAATAGATAGATGGATGGATGGATGGATAGATAGATAGATAGATAGATAGGTAGATAGATAGATGATAGATAGATAGATAGATGATAGGTAGGTAGGTAGATAGATAGATAGATAGATAGATAGATAGATAGATAGATAGATAGATAGATAGATAGATAATAGATAGATAGATGATAGATAGATAGATAGATAGATAGATAGATAGATAGATAGATAGATAGATAGATAGATAGATATTACAGGCAGCAAGGTAACTGCCTACCTCCATGCAAATCCCAGAAACTCGGTGAAAACTCTTGGGCGTGGGGCTCAAGAGGACCACTGAGGGGGACGGTCCTTTTGGGTAAGAGATTCATTCGAAGAATTATTAATGCCATAGACAGACAGTGTGATAGATAGGGGATCTGAGGAGAGTCCCGGTCCCTGAGACAGAACCTTGGTCTCTTCTTATAGGTCTCAGAAAAAGGGGGTCTTATGCTTGTTGTCAGGCTGCCTCTGATTCCCAGGTGGCAAGGGAGGGTGTCTTGAGTTTCAAGGGAGGGAGGAAGAACTCTTGTTAATGTATGACTTAGAGGAGGTGGGACATTGGGGAGGAAATTGGGATGTGGAGAGGAGCTGGGGAGGAGGTGGAGAAGAGTTGGGGAGGAAGTGGAGAGGAGCTGGGGAGGAGGTGGAGAGGGGTCCATTTGGGTAAGGTGTATCTCTCTTACAGGTCAGGAATGTGCCACTTGTAACCGCCTAGTGTCTTGGAGGTAGCCTGAGCTCTTTTGAAGAAGTAAGAATTAGGGTACCTGCTATTCTCCTGGAACCAGACACCAGGCAGGTTCTAGGGGTGCTTGCCTTTATCCTTACAGCAGCTCTGAGGAAAGAGCTGCTGCTGGTGGTGGCCATGGCCGGATCAGCCCCTGACAAAACCTAATTCTTGGACCATCCCTCAGCTGTCTAAAGACCCCTGAGAAGTGGAATTCTGTACCTGTAAGAGCTTCAAAGCCCCAGAGTTGATTGAGACTCTAACCATATACTAGTCTGTGCTGCAAAGCACAGGAAACACTATCCCACCCTGTTCTGGGCCCGTAGTTTAGTGCGGAATGACTTAGGAAGTGTGTGAACAAGGCTCGCACCTGAGACTTGTAGCTTTCCCTCCTGCTGTGGATTTTCTGAGGTCAAGGGAGCCTTTCTTGACCCTTGGTGGACTTCATGTATAAGGATTAGGGTCAGAAACTTGATGGCATAGACACAAAAATATAGCCCTTACCTCAAAGGGAATAAGAGATAGTTTACTCTGGAACCAAATATGAGTTACCATGGCCTGGAAACACAGACTTAGGTCACTCCAAATCCCATGCCCCAACATGGACGTTTTTGTAGTAACAGAACAAAAAACTCTTAAGTCGGGGCGCTTTTCAATACATTGGTGGAAACACTAAGTAGACACTGCCAGCAAGGCAGAGAAACCTCTGTCGCAGGCCTTCCGTGTTATGTGATGACACCCTGAGTCCTACGGTTTATTCCAAAGAGAATGTATCTGTTAGAATATTCTGTCCATCTTTGCTCCTTGGTGACAAGATGTTAGGTCTGCCACAAACGAGGGACCAAGAATGGCTATCTAATAGGCTAAATAAAGCTAGACCAAGATGAACTGTAACTAGGCTCTGGATTTGCATTTCAATGTCTCCACATCGCCGAAGTTCTAGTCAGTCTACCAACTTCTACAGACACTGCTGCTTTCTAGGAGTTCTCATTTATAATGTCCACCAAAGTCATCCCCAGCCAGCGGCTTCTGAGTTCAGGGTGCCATGATTGCAAAGAATGAAAGACAAAATGGGATGAAAAGAGAAATCAAGTGGGGCTTATTGGGAGGTAGAAAAACAGTTCCCTGCATGAGCTGCTAAGCAGTATTCCAGGTTGGAGGCTTTCCTACCATGGGAAGAAGGCTATATGTCAATTAATCATCCAGGTGAGACGAATCTGGTCCATTAATCTGAATGGGGAAGTCTGATCTGTCGGTGCATCCAGCAGTCACCATGCTCAGGCTCCAGAAAGCCTAGAGGCGGGGCTCTGCCAAGTTCAGAGGAGGAAGTGAAAGGAACAAGGGCTGGCTGATGGGCTGAGGAGTCAGCTCTTTTGGATTTTAAAGCCTGTACTCACTCATCAGGTAGGGTGTATTGTAGAGCCTCTGTGCTCTCCGAGCCGACTGTCAGTTCATATAGACAACGTGATTTCCTTGAGTGCGGAAGCCTGAGAGCTTACAAAAGGGATTCCTTTGTCCCTGCCTCCATCTCTGGCTGTCTCACCACAGAAGCTGTCTTCTTGATGAATAAGATGATCTACTGGGGGAAGGCAGAGAAGAGAGCTGTTGGGCAGTGCCAGAACCGGGAGAACACACGTAGACCGGTGGACATGATGAGGCCTTTGTGTTGAGGGTAGATAGAACAGGCGGAGAAGCAGGGGTCTCAAGCCCTTGAAGGACCTTGTCAAAGTGCTCTCTGACTGTTGTCAACAAGGGGCCAAGCAAACCACGCACGGAGCATCCCAACACTAAAGTAACCCTGAAAAAAAGACACAAATACTCCTAGTAATTTTATCATCTAAGTGCTTTCTTCATGCCAAGCACTGGGCTAGCATCTACCTATGTTTGTGTTTTGTCTCCATGGCAACACTATCCATGGGAACTGTTATTATCACCGCTGTTCAAAGAGGAACAGTGAGTCTTAGAAAGGTTATGTTACTTACCCAAGCTCCTGTGGCTGGCAAGATATAATGAGGGAGGAAGTTGGTTGATAGAGAGAAAAGGCACAGATGTGCCACCAGAAGTCCAGGAGTTTTCCTCCATGTGTGACACCATGGCAGAGTTCTCATTTGCTACATCATGGGCCCCAGTTTCTATGCCTACAAAAGAACACTGCTAGGAGATGTCCTGTGAGCCCTGGCATGTCTGTGACTGACCAAGACTTTGGTTGGTAGGAAGACATCACCTTCCACTCCTACTACACAGAAAGAATAGAAAGGGAAACATGAAACTCCTTACCCCATCTCAAAAGAACCCAACTTCCAGTCCCCATGGCAACCTCATCCAGAGTCTCTGAATTCTCCATGGACAGTTTAATTAAGATGTGTGAAAGGTGATGGGAGCTACACAGGACCGAGTCAGGAACAAATAGCCTGGCACATTCCCAGGCTTCTCTGCCATTCATACCCCACTTGAGTTCCTGGAGATTAGATTGTCCTGGTGGTCCCTGAGCACCTGTGAGCACAGCCTGGGTTTGAGGGGTATGGCTGAGAGGTTGTGGTAATTTTTTGCATATTGTTGACCCAGGGTTTCTCATTTCTGCCTGTCCACAGTTGTTCCCTGCTGTGCCCATCCTGTCAGGTCAAATTGCCTCTTCCAATCACCCTGCCCTGTGTGTGGTTGGTTTTGTGTCTGGTCCTGACTGAATGTGTGTGTTTCACTGTTCCCGGTAAGAGAATACTGGGTCTCCTAGACAAGCCATGCTGATTGGGTGTGGATACTGCCCCTCCCTTTGCTCTCCTCTCTCCCTCACTGACACTGTTGCTCTCATGGCAGAATCAGATATTTCAAGCCAGCAAGACATTTTAAAATAACCATGAAATAAAAGGAGCAAACAGAGGCCCATAGAAGAGTATTCCAGAGAACAGACCTGTAGTAGGAATCTTAACAGTTCTTATTAATAAAAACAAATCCGGGCCAGGTATTGGGGTGAACACTGGAAGATCAGAGTACCAGAACAAGCTACAGCTACCTCACCTCACCGGATCCTCAGCTGGTCTTGTTTCCTTAGACTGGAGGCCTCTGTGTCCTCATATCCAAATGGCTCTCAGCTGAACTGTGCTGCTCAAACCTAAAGCTTAACCAGCCAAATGCTTCTAGTTTCTGGTCCTCATGCCTTATATATCTTTCTGCCTTCTACCATCACTCCCTGGGATTAAAGGCTCGATTTCTGGGATTAAAGGCGTGAGTCACCAAGCCTGGCTGTTTCCAATGTGGCCTTGAACTCACAGAGATCCAGAGGGATTTCTGCCTCTGGAGTGCTAGGACTAAAGGTGTGAGTGCCCCCATTGCCTATCCTCTATGTTTAATATTGTGGCTGTTCTGTCTCTGACCCCAGATAAGCTTATTAGGGTGCACAATATTTCGGGGAACACAATACCACCACACAGACCAAGTCTTAGAAATAAAAGCAAGAGCAGAATCCAGGCTCCTCTGGCCTAGTCCAGTGTTCTCTCCCAATCTCTCTATGGAACAAGTGAAATAGTTTATGTAATGAGGGACCATCACAAATTAAATCCATGTCACATACCTCCTTGAAATTTCCAACAATTTTAACTCAAAACTTAGGATTTTTCTGCGTCCTAAATATTTTACAGATCAGTTAGCCAAAGTGACAGTTGTTTATCTGATGTTCTTGACATCAAGAAAATAATGCTTCATACAGACAAAAGCAATGTTGCATGTATGGTAATGATCCTATATTAACTAAATGTGATCTATTTAGTAACTGGTATACAGGTTATATAACTTTTCCAGTAACTGTCTTTTTCATTATTTTAAGGCCTTTGTGTGCAGCTAACACTTGTCCATTTCCAAAGTCTTAGGACTGGAAATACAGATCAGTGGGTTAGGTGCTCACTGCACAAGCTTGAGGATCTGAGATCAGATCCCAGCACCAGGTAAAAACCTGTGGCAACACCAGTTTGTAACCCCAGTGCCTGGGAGATCAAGGTTGGAAAATCCTGGGGCCTTCTAGGCAGCTGGTCTAACCAACTGGTGAGTTCCAGGTTTAATGACAGACTGTCTCAGAAGATGTGGTGGAGAGCAACAGAGAAAGGCACAGATGTTGACCTCTGGCTCTACAAAATAGGGACAGATAAATACATCCTCTCCCCTCCCCCCCCCAAAAAAAAACACATATACATCAGAAAAGAAAAATCAAAAGCCATATTCCAATACCCCTAAAAATGTCCTTGGGAAAAATACTCCCTCCTCCCTGGCAAAAAATAAATAAATAAAAGCTTGTAAGACTGTGAGATAAGAGAGAGCTGGTCTGTGGTCCTGAACCATGTACCCTGACAAGAGCCTCAGTTAGACTCTAAGAAGGACACAGAAAGGATATCTTCCTGCCTCAATAGCTTCTACAGACTTGAGCCCAGTTCCCAAGAAATGATGACTAGTAATCTCCACAGAGTAGCCAGGCCATACACTGAATGACCCTAAAACTCTTGACCTCCAGGGAAATCAGGCCTCACTGACAAATGCTGAACATCATAGATCAGGACCCTTGGGAGAGTTCTACCAGATCAAAAGCTCTAGGTTTACTTCAGGGTGTCTGCATTTTTACAGTGTTGGTTCAAGCGTCCACTAGAGGCCGAGGACTGCTGTCCTGGGGGGCTGATGGTCTTTGCGGACATAGGACTTACTCCCGTCTTTGGAAAGAGAAGGATGCAGCTGCACTGCTGGATTAAACAATCCAGTCAAACCCCCCCCCATGACAAAAAAAAAAAAGCCAGAGCTGATTTCAGAGATGAAGAAACCATTTATCTAAATTTGGAAGGCATGGGGGGGGGGTGTATGTAGGTACATGAAGACATACCTGCACATGCTCACAGAGGCCAGAGCTCAACATCAGCTGTCTTCCTCAATTATTTTCCATCTTAATTTTTGAGACAGGGTCTCTCACCAAACCTGGAGTGCCATGATTTAACCTAGCAAGACTGACCAGCTGGCCAGCAAGCCTCAGGAAACCTCCGGTCTTTGCCTTCCCAGGACTGGGATTACAGGCGTGCCCTGCCGCACAAGGCAACTTTTTCTCGATGTGGGTATGAAGGATATAAACTCAGACTCAAGCCTGCAAAGCAAGCAGTTCACCAACTGAACCAGCTCCCTAGCCCTGGTTAGGAGGCTTTTCAAATGTAAGATGATGAAAGTACTGGGTCTCATGCCACATTCATGACTTTTCTGTGCTGAAGTACTGTGACCCAGGCAACTTACAGAAGGAAGAGTGTATCTGGGCTTACAGTTCTAGAGGGAGAAGAGTTCGTCAAGGTGGGGAGGCATGGCAGCAAGCTGACGTGGTGGCCAGAGCAGAAAGGAAACTGAGAGCTCACATCCTCAGCTCCACACATGAAGCAGAGATTCATGTGAACTGGGTGTACTGAGAGACTTTTAAGCCCTCAAAGCCCATTCCCAGTGATATACTTCCTCCAGCAAGGCCACACCTTCTATACCTTCCCAAACACCACCAACAACTGTGACCAAGTATTCAAACACGAGAGCCTTTGAGGGGCAGTTCTCATTTCAACCATCACACATGCTATGCTTTATCAGACAACTGGTGTTTGGAGGGTGGGTCTTACAGGAAATGACTAGAACTTGACATGGGCAGGAAAGATTTTTGCTGTTGTTGCTATTGTTTTTTTTTTAATTGTTTAGTTTTTGCGGTATTTAGTGAAGTCAAATCCTGCTGTCGTTCAGCCCTCTGCTTTGGAGTGATATACATGCACCCCTTTTGAACTATAGACAGGTTTCACAATGTCTTTCAAATATAGACAGGGGGCCTGGAGGTGGTGTCACACACCTTTAATCCCAGCACTCAAGAGGTAGAGCCAGTTGGATCTCTGTGAGTTTGAGGCCAGCCTGGTCTTACAGAGTGAGATCCAGGACAGACACCAAACCTACATAGAGAAACCCTGTCTTGAAAAAAAAAAAAAATCAAAGATAGGGAACTGGTTGCCTATCTTTCCCCAATTTGGAAGGAATATAATTGCTCAGAAGTAATTAAACGACTCTGAGATACTCTGTTCATTCTATATTTACAAGATATTTGTACCTTGGAACCTACTGGTACTAATTAGAGGCTCTTATTTTGTAATCACTTATAATTTGTTTCTTCCTAAGCTGATCTGGCTCATGAATCTGTGATCAAGCTCCACACAGCTCTTCACTGATGCGTGTGCCGACGACCCCAGCTCAAGCACACCGCCATTGCTTAACCCTGGCTTTGTTCCTGTCCCCTGCCAGAGGTCTAAAATCGCCGTGTTTGAGAAGATGTGGACATACATGAAGTCTGCAGAACCATCTGTGTTTGTTCGGACCACAGAGGAGGGCATGATCAGAGTGAGAAAATCGAAAGGCAAATACGCCTACCTCCTGGAGTCCACCATGAATGAGTACATTGAGCAGCGAAAGCCCTGCGACACCATGAAAGTGGGAGGTAACTTGGATTCCAAGGGCTACGGCATTGCAACACCCAAGGGGTCCGCCCTGAGGTAAGTACCCAGATCTGCCTCCTTCGTGCTCCCTCTGCTCTCCCCATCTCAGGAACGAAGCCGCTGCATCTACCACAGGCCCCCATGCATAATAGGAGCCTCCAAGAAGAGATCTTCTGAAATGCCTGTGGGCCTGGAAGATTCCAGCCACCTGTGACCTTCAGCCCTGAGGTTGGAAACTGACCTGGGGGGGAGCCTCAGCTTGCTTTGATGTTGCTGCCTGTGTGTCCTTCCCTGTGCCTCACTTTCCACCTCACTCCTTCAGTGTTAGATGTTGGTAACCCCCGTGCTTCCATCCTGTGATCTGTGACACTCTACCCCTTACTAGAAACCCTGCATCCAGCTCAGCCATGAGCGGGGCTCTCCAGCCATATGGACTCTGACAGGAAATGGTTTGGAATGTGGCTCTCAAAAGAAGGAGAAACACATTGTCCAAATGAAAAGCCCAGCCATCTGAGCCTTGAGAAATGTTCAAATCAAAGTGCCTCCTAATGAACAGGTCCAAGTGAACACAGCCCGTGTGTCTGCCTTGACACAGGCTTTTTTAGCAAGAGTGGGTTGATCAGCATAGAGGCAAAGTCAATACTATGTTCACATAAAGGACCTTTGCTATTCGTTCTAAATAGCTAGGGGCAAAGTCCTACAAGCTTGCTATCAGATGGGCTAAAGCAGAGTTAATTCTAGAATTTGCTACTATCCTGCAGAAGGGAAGACATTTTAATCACACGACCCCTAGGTTTCCTTACCTGCCCAGAAACAATTCACACCCCAGTCCTTCTGAGGTCAAGAAGGTAGTGAGTCAAAATGGGATAAACTCCAGTTGAGCATGGTGGTGCACACTTTTAATCCCGGCATTCAAGAGAGAGCAGGAGGATTTCTCTGAGTTCAAGGCCATCCTGTTTGACAGATCAAGTTCCAGACCAGCCAGAGCTACACAGACAGACCCTATCTTAAAAAAAGAAAGATCGGGGAGTGGAAAAACTACATAAAGTGTTATCGAAAACATAGCCTCCAATCACCAGTGAGAAATTACTGACTACGGAAGGAGTAAACGTGTTTGAGGAAAGGGTACCTCTTAGGAAGAGCAAGATGAGTTAATAAAGGCAGTAAGGGATGGAGAGGAACCACTTGACAGGACAGCCATGGCCACTCGGCCTTGCTTCGTTCATTCATTCATGGAAACGACACTGAGCTCCATCATTATCCCAGACACTGGCGTAGCAGCTGGCACCACGCTTCCAAACGAGGCACCCTTCCCATGTAACTACATGATTGCAAGAGGAGACAGGCGTTCAGCAGCTCCTAATTGCTTAATGTTTTAATAATAATCATGAAAGGTACTAGGACAGTCTACAAAAGGGGCCCTCGAGGACATCTATTTCCAGTAACAAGACAGAACAAAATTGTCACTGTAAGATGTGTGGGTATGCTGGATAGGATGCATCCACCAGCCTTTTAAATGCAAGTTAGGAACTCTCCAGGGCCAAAATGGGAAAAAAAAAATTCAAAACCAAAGTGAAGAAGCAGAAGCTAATGATTCTGGGACTACCCTAAGCAGGACGGAGCTGCAAATTACACAACATCCCACGTACTCCAGAGTCAGCAATACGAGCAAGACATCAATCAGAGATGTTCTGAAAGAAACTCTCATTAAAGATCAGGCACACTTGATAAAGTCTGAATTACAGTTTACAGAAATGGTATGTCCGTCTGTATAAAATCTGAGTACGTGATAAAGAGTAAGCTAGCTAAAAATTGGAGGGAGAATTTGTGTACTGTTACGGGGAAGGGCAATTAGAGAAAATTCTTCAGGGTAGTACAGAAAAGTGAGAACCAGAGCAAAGAGGGAATGTCAGAAAAAGAAGAACTGATCTGCAATGATTTCCAAGTGCAGACATTAAGTATAGGTTAGATTTTGAATGATTTTTCTAGAATATATGGTAAACACCAACTCAGATTCAAACATCAAATCTCTATGGAGACAGATTTTAAAAAAAAAAAATCAATGGCTGAATCCATCAAAATGACAGGACACTGAGGTCAAGGAAAAGACCTTCAACACAGCTGGGCAGAAAGACCCAGTCAGGTCTAGGGGATAGGTAGAGCCTGGGTAGGGAGATGCCTCCAAGGCTGTTTTCTTCAAAATGAGCTTGCACATTCAGAGGAACCAACGAGGCAAAGTGAGAGGGTGGGGAGTAGTCTAGGAGCTGGAGAGATGGCTCAGCAGTTGAGAGCACTTGCTGTTCTCGAAGAAGACAAGAGTTCAATTCCCAGCACCAATACCAGGCAGCTCACAACCTCCTGTAACTCCAGATCCACAGGATCTGATGGTCTCAGTGGGCATCTGTACTCACATGAATGCGGGCACACACACAGAGACACAGAGACAGATAGACAGACAGACAGGCAGGCAGACAAGCAGACAGGCAGAATGTTAAAGTTACAGGTGAAGAACAACCTGCTGAAAGACACTGAAGGAAGAAACCGTAACACAGGGACGAAGAAAAGGGGAGAGAAGAGGGAGGAGACGGGGTTGAGCTTGAAATGTGGAGAAGGTTTTGTAAAAGATTTTAGTCTTGATTTCAAACATCAATGAAAATGCTTTAAAGAGTTTTTGGTAATTCTCCAGGAGTTCAGACAACAAAGATGTCAGCAGGGATTTAAACACCACTGACTACAACCTTAGTGGAGAGAAATCTCATGGCCTGGTACTCACCAATCAGGCACCAACACCCTGAAGAGCTCACAGGACTCTTTGTGTATGTTTAGGCAGATGTTAAACAAGATCCAGACAGCAGTGTTTGTCGGGAAAAAGACTTTTATTTCGGGAGCTTACAGACCATCAGCCGAGAAGGATGCAGCAGCGTACAGAATCAGATGTCACAGGTTAAAGGAAGGCCAGTGGTTGTCTCGAGGCTTTGTGGTCAAGGCCATCAGCTGACAACAAGGCACAGAGAGGAGCTGTCCCTCAACAGAGCGCTAATGCTGCTCCTCCTCTGAGGCACGTACTTGGAATAAGGAAACAATCTGAAAAGCATTGGGAGTTTCAGTGACAGGAACCTAGAATTTGATTATTCTGCACTGAAATGCCCTCCTTCTATAGTAACAGCCACTGGCTGTAGTATGAACGTTATCTCCTGTCATCCCTATGGGCTGTCATTAGCCCCATGTTACAAAGGTCCAGTTTCAAGAAAACAACAGCAGGTGGGCATGAGGACAGGCCATCTGACTCAGCGCTCAGGGCTGCGACTTATTCAAAAGCAGTTCCAGGGTAGATGACTGACAGTCAACGGTAGCTGCTAGACTGAAGCCTGTGTGTGTGTGTGCGTGTGTGTGCGTGTGTGTGTGTGTGTGTGTGTGTGTGTGTGTGTGTGTGTGTGTGTGTGAATTCATAGGCAAAACGATAACCATCGACTCAGGAAAAAAATGAAGTGTTTGGAGTCCAGAGCCACCACTGGGCACTGTGACAGGGGAAGATGATGAGAGGCCCTTTGCTTTGAATAGCCTTGGTGCATTTCCCATACTCAAAAACTCTTCTTGGGGGTCAACCCCGGGAATCTGAATCTGCAGTAAAGAAAAGCCTACCTCTTTGGTTTACATTTCTGTAAAAAGACAAGGCAGTTATGATTTGAGAAGGAGAAAGGGAAAGAGAAACCCAAATGATCTGGTTGCAGGATTCTCAGAGTCCAGAAGGTGTCAGATCACACACAGCACAATTTCTCATGTGTAGCCAGTTTTCCTGTGTCCCGCCAGTCCCACAGCCACTCAGTCCCAAGGAAACACACAGAGGCTTGTATCAATTACAAACTTTATGGCCTAATGGCTCAGGCTTCTTGCTAGCTAGCTCTTACAACTTAACTCAGCCCATTTCTATAAATCTATGTTTTGCCACATGGCTTCATGGCATTACCTGTTCTCTCACATCTTACTTCTCCTGGCGGTGGCTCACAGCATCCACCCTGACTCCACCCTCTTTCTCTCTATATCTCTCTTGGATTCCCCACCTGGATCCATTCTGCCCTGCCACAGGCCAATGCAGCTTTATTTATTAACCAATGGAAGCAACACATATTCACAGAGTACAGAACGACATTCCACAGTACTTCCCATTTTCTGTTTAATCAAAGTGGAAGGCTTTCATTTTAACAGTAAAATTACACATAACAAAACAGTTTTCAAGCAAGAATTACAGTTACAATATCTAGTCTATTTGTATTTGGCAAAGCTAAAGAAAATATTCTATCATCTATCCTATTTTATGAGTCTAAAGTTTTATATCTAATTCATCTTTTATCATGACTAAGGAAAACTATAACTATCTAGTCTTCAACTCCATCAAAGACCCCAGAAGGATATACTATTACCTAAGTAAACAGGAAGTACATTGTAAGCAACTTCCAAAATTCTAGAAATGACAGAGACATCTGGCTGCCTGGACAGTCACCTAAAATTCCTCTGCAATGTTAGGACATCTATCTTCAGCCTACAGGCCTAGAGTCTCTGGCAGACCTTTTAGTGAAGCAGAAAATTTGAAGGATTGTCTCACCTATTGGCAAAGTTCATCAGTCACTTTTCTCTGTATCCTGCAAAATGTCTGGCAGTTTTTTCTGCAAAGCAGGAACCTGAAGGACTATCTCTCCTTGTTTTGGCAAAGTTCAGTGGTCACTTTCGTATGGGTCCTGCATGTCCAGTTTATTCAACATATTGTCAAACAGTCCAGGCAAGAGCAGTTTCTTGCCCAAATGAGCAGTTTTGCCAATAAGAAGATAAACAACTCCACATGGAGTGTCTTCAATGCCCATCTTCTTCTTTCAAGTAAATTGGTGCTATCAGGAGCAGATGCATCTCACTGTCCAGAAAAGTCTACGTTTTTAAAACATTTTAAGTGCCATATTCTGTAGGTCTTCTAAGTGTTTGAAGATTACCTACCTAATTGAAATACATGTATACCTAGAAACCTTAACTAACATGACTATAAATTTGATTATCATAGATGACTATTAATCTATATTTCTTGATTATATATTACAATTTTAAATGAGCTGCATAAAAACCTTAAACAAGAATAGAAATACATATGCAGTATAACAAAATTAACTTTACATTTGTATCAATAAACCAAATCCATACTAATGTAAAATATGTAAGATTTACAGTTGTTTTTTATTAAAGTAGATTCAATAATCTACCTTTTATCCTATCATTTCTATATCATATATTTCTATATCACATATGGGCACACATTTATCCACACAAATAAAAATAGAAAATAGTAAATTCATCCATCTTCAGTTACAGAACCCTGATGACCCACCTTCGCATCAGGAATTCCAACTGCAGGGTTACATCTCCCCCGCCCTCTCTCCATCCTCCTTTCTCTGTAGTGCTTGACAGTAGCCATGGATCATGTGACCCCTGACCCACCAACACAAGAGTAAAGTTGCCGGAAGAGGGTCCAGCATCTCTGCTAAGGAAATCCCCATGCTCTCTATGGGATTTTGTGTCTCATCTGTGTTAGAAGGAATCGATGTTGGGGGCTGGCTCATCAAATTAAGTGCTTGAGTGTAAGCCTGAATAACGGAGTTCAGATCCCACAAGCCCACACAAAAGTCACACCAGTGCAGGAGCCACCTATCATCCCAACACTCAGGCAGCGGTAGGGACAGACTGACTACCTACACTAGCTAAGATCGACTGGGCCCAGGTTCAGCCAGACCTTGCCTCAGTAAGTAAAGTGGGAACTATTGAGGAGGACACCTGACAGCAAGTTCAGGCCTGTGCATACACATGCACACACACCTGAATATGTTTCTGTCTCCCCACCAAACTCACATACACACATGCACACATACCACACACATATGCAAAAAAAGGATCTTTTTTTTTAGCATCTAAGAATATACACATACACACTTCGGCCAGTTTCCACTATATCTGTGCCTCACACACCCGAGGTGAGAAGGGCTGCTTCACCAAGATGGTTTAAATATGAATGAGTCGCTTTGGACCAAACCCTAGAGGTGCATGTTTCTGCTCCAGCTACTTTACATCCAATGACTTGATCCCAGGAAACCATTCTGTAGGACAAGTTGAAACCAGGGAGAGTAAAGGAGCAGCTCTTGTCCTCTGAAACATCGCACTTTTTTAAAACCTGTTAAGTCACTCGCAAGGCTGGAAAGTGTTAAAAGTTGATGCTATAGAAATGTGATTCTGTATGCTCGGGACATGGTTACAAGATTCTCACGATTTCAACAAAGGCAGAACAGTAACAGCCCATCCAGGCAGGTGTTCTACAGATGCCACCTTCCCAGCAACCCTCTGTTTGTTCTGTCAACACCATACCTCCACACACTAGTGAACATTCCTTCCAGTCCTGCCCTACATTGCTCCCAGATGGATTGTGAATTTCTGCCTCCTAAGATCAGAAAACTGGTGTCTAAGGGATATGGATGTAGCTCAGCCAGTAAAGTGTTTCTCACATGAACTTGAGGACCCAGGTAAACACTACATAGCATGTGCCTATAATTCCCAAGGCTAGGGAAGCAGAGACAGGAGGATCCCTGCAGCTCACTGCCAACCAGTCTGTCTAGCCAAATCAGCAAGCTCCAGGTTCAGGGAGAGACACTATCTCAAGAAACAAGGCAGAAAGCAATACAGGAAGGCACCCAACGTTGACCTCTGACCTCCATATGTATATGTTCATGTGAAAACACCCACCCAAGCATGTAAATGTTAAACAAAAATGAGAGAAAGAGAGAAGAAAAAGAAGGAAGAGAAAGAGGGAAGGAAGGACAGAGGGAGGGAGATAGGAAGACAAGAAGAAAGAAGAGAAGGAAAGAAGGAAAAAGGAAGGAAGGAAGGAAGGAAGGAAGGAAGGAAGGAAGGAAGGAAGGAAGGAAGGAAGGAAGCAGGAAGGAAGGAAGGAAGAAGGAAGGAAGGAAGGAAGGAAGGAAGGAAGGAAGGAAGGAAGGAAGCAGGAAGGAAGGAAGCAGGAAGGAAGGAAGGAAGGAAGGAAGGAAGGAAGGAAGGAAGGAAGGAAGGAAGGAAGGAGGAAGGAGGAAGGAAGGAAGGAGGAAGGAGGAAGGAAGGAAGGAAGGAAGGAAGGAAGGAAGGAAGGAAGGAAGGAAGGAAGGAAGGACCTAAGACCCAAGCTCTGATACCTGTCAGCTCTGCTTAGCAAAAGTCACATCATAGTCCCACAGCATGTTAAAAGACTCTTAATGACAGAAGAGCATTTCTCTCCCTACTCGGGAAACAAATACCCTGATGAAGCAAGGTGGCTCAGTGCTTGGCTTTCCGTTTGGACAAGTGGCATTCCTTTGAAACAGACGCTGTTTGCTGGCTGTCTCTGCATGTTTGGGCTTGGGTGAGGGGCTGAGTTGTGTTTCTGAAGCCCTCGGGTTGTGAATAAAGATGGACAGGCCAATGCCAGTCTCTATGGGAAAGGCAATTAGTAAATCCACTGATTATAATCCATGGGTCTTTTGGCGCCAACTAAATGGAAGTGCTTGGCTAAAATGCAGTCTCGTTACTGAGATGCATAGTCCCTTTAGTCAGAGACAATATGTTCAAGTCTCCTAGGTCAAGGTGCATGGCCTGTATTTACAAACCCAAGCAAGAAAGGAGAACAGATCGGCCTCTGTCGAATTCTTAGCTAATGGCCCTCCTTTGCAAACCATCATCTGCCAGGACTTTAATGGATTTGCTAAGAGTTATACCCTAACCAGGACACTGGTCCTAGTCTGCTCTTTAACTGACTGTGGGTGTGTGGGGGCTTCCGTGGTCTCTGTGATTGTGACATCTCCGTGTTCTGTCACATCTTGTCTATGCCAGATGTTTGGGCCAAGGGGACACAGGAGCACAATGCAGCTCCCCCACAACACCCCCACTAAGGGCACATTCAGGAAGGTCTGAGATCTACTCCTTGGGCTGTTCCATTCCATGGCTTCAATTCTGATGCCCACCCCACACACAGCACTGTGCACAGCGCTGCATGGTGAGAGAGAAATAACCCCAGTCTCTAAGTGATGCAGTATCCAGAAAAGATCATGAACAGAAAAAAACTTACTGTTTTGTTGGTGGCATAAGACAGTCAAAGACGCTCAGAGGGAGGAGAGGCTACGTCTAAGACACAGGATTTGCCAAGTGACATTGGACAGAAGCCTTGAAGAACCATGAGAGAGAAGGGTGGAGGATCAGAGTGGGCAGATTCGGACGATGGCAAGCATGGTAGCTTGTCAGGAATGGCTAGAGCCATCTTCCTGTGAACTGGAAGATATGCCAGGATGGAGTAGCCATGAGTTATATGGTCTGTGGGGGTAGCTGCCTCTGCAGTTGGGTTGGATGTCAGCAGAGGTCAGAAAAGCAATCCAAAGACAAGGAGGGACCTTGATTCTAAACGTTACCTGGAGGTGGCTTGTAATGTGAGTAGGTAGGAAAAGAGGGTCACAGATAGAGAAGTCACTTGCAAAGCTGTTCTGGTCATCTTGGAAGGAGCAGGTGAACTTGGTCACAGTGTATGATGGGATGGGGACAGGGCGGGGAGTGCTGGCTCTGTGCTCATTTCAGTCTTTACTTAAAAGCTAAGTAGTTTGGGAAGAAGCCGGCTTTAGTAGAAGTTGGTGTTATTGACCAAGAACTGAACAGGTACCAACCGATGCTGCCAAGGACAGGATTCCCAAACAGAATGGCTCAGTTTTGCTCTGAAATGCCTGAAAGGTCGTGAAAAGCATAGCTTTGAGGGGTGCCAGCTTCCTAGCTCACCAGCCAGGATGACAAAGGCCGCCAGGCATCTTCCCTAATTGACCCGACCCTGTGCCTGTCTGCTTTTTCTTTTCAAACACGAGACTCTCAGGATTGCTCACCAACATTTCTGTCTGGAGTTCCCATAGGGTATGTTTTTCTCCCTTCACACAACTTCCAAGAACTGTCTAGAGTGGCATCTGGGTAAAGGAAGGAAGGAAGTGAGGGCCACACGTCAAAGACGTGTGAGCTGCACACACGTGGGAACGATGGGGCAGCTCTGTGGTCCTTCCTCCAACACTATTTCTTTGCCTGAGGCTGGTCTTAGTGCTATGGAAGGCTGTAGGAAGTTTTCTTCTCCCTGTCAGCCACACCGATCCTGGAAACAACCGAGAAAACAATAAGCAAGCAATCGGTGTGGCGTCTGAGCTATTCCTCTAAAGTCTCAGCCCCCGATTTCGGTGTCTACTAGGATGCCCAGGAGAGCTGGTTTCCAGAGGGAAACATCTCCTCCCACATCCTCACTTCTCAGGTTTCATCCAATGATCTGGCTCTGAAGGGTCACGGTGTGGAACACAGAGTCTGAATGACTCTCCGGGGATTCCATTCTGCAAATAAGGGCTAAAAATGTTTAGGGAGAAAGATGGGCCCAGCGCTAGAGGCCAAGCAGGGGGATGGGTGGCATGCAGCAGCAAGGCTGTCAGGGAATCTAGACAGAGTGGCACAGTAGTCACCAGCCTTGGAGGCACACAACTCAGCTCAGGTCTGTGACTTGGCCAGCTGTCTGAACTTGCCAGCTCACCATAGCTTTATAAGCCTCCTCTTTCTTACCTGGGAAACTGGAATTGGGCCAGCAAGGTGGCTCTGTGGCCAAAGAGCCTTGCCCCACGATCCTGGCGACTAAGTTCAATTACCAGAACCTATGTAAAGGTGGAAAGAAAGACCCAACTCCATAAAGTTGTCCTTCATCAACACACACATACACACACACACACACACACACACACACACACGCACACGCACACGCACACGCACACGCACACGCACGCACGCACGCACACACCTCATGCACGCATAGAAAATAATTTTTAAAAAACTGGAATAATAATTTCATGAAGTTTCTTCAACAAATTGATAAAATACTACAAAAGGCCTGTCACAGAAGACACTCCTTAATGTTTTCAACCCCCTCTTCTCATTGGACCTACTGAAAAGTCATTTTAAGTCTAAATAATTTATCTGATCCTTCTCTGTAAAACCCACCGTGTCCAAAATCTGCAGGAGCCTAGCCCACCCCCCTCTCTGCTGCACACACTGGCTGCATTTGAAATAAAATGTCTCTCCCCGAGAACAATCTGTGGTCCTCCCCCACAGGGAACATGCTGAAAAACTAAGACACTAATATTCATTTCTGCCTCCCTCCCACACTTCAAGTATCAGCCACTCTTCCTGTAGCTTGATGCCGGTGCAGGGCCCTGCTGCTGAGGATAAATACAGTATGTCCCAGGGAAATGGCAGTCCCTTTCAATTGGTCTTTGCCTCCTGATGGGTAGCCAGGGATACGTGTTGTCATGGTAACCTCATGAACTCGGTGACCCAGGTCAGGTCTGATCAGAGACAAAGCGCTCTGGGCAGAGAGGCTGTCTAGTCCGCATCCTCCTCCAAAGGGCTGGAGAGGAAGAAAGGAAGAAAAGGGGGCGGGTGGATAAAAAGGGAGAGTAAGAGAAAGGGAGAAAGGACAGGAGGAGGGACTAAGGGAAGGATGAGGGAAGAAAGAAAATATACGTGAAGTGTGTGTGTATGCGTGTGTGTGTGTGTGTGTGTGTGTGTGTGTGTGTGTGTGTGTGTGTATGCACATGCACTTGTAACTGCAAGCACATTTGAATAGAGGTGGAGGTTTTCCTAAGGAGAGAAGCTTTCTCGGATCGGTACCCTGGAGCAGGTCACAGAGAGTACAGAGACTGCATCTTAGGATGCTAGTGCAGTATCCGGCCCAGAAGTCCAGGCCTAGAGTGTGGCAAGGGCCCTGATGATTGTCTCAACATTCATCAAGCACAGTTACCCAAGCACTTGTAAGAAATACTGAGTGCGTCATCTTACTCACACAGTGGCACTGTGGACACAAATTTGTCTCCATCTTCATCAAACATTTCAAGAAACTGAGGCACAGGGAGGTGACAGAATTGGCCTAAGGTTCCCTAAGCTGAATTTCCAACTCAAACAGCCTCATTTCCAGAATGTTTCCTCAAGCATTTGACAAGAATGTCTCCTCAGAGATAGACATGTGAAGAAAAGTGGTCAGACAACTAACATCACTGACCGGTGTTGTAGCACACGACTATAATCTCAGGCCTCAGGTAGTGGAGGAGGCGGGAGAATTAGCCATTCACAGCCAGCATTGTCTACATAATCAGTTCAAGCAGTCTGGCCTACAAAATACCCTGTCACAAAAATCAGCAAAGATAAAGAAGACTTGGATCATTTAATGCATAGGTTCTAAAAATGTGCACACACATACATGTGCATGCACACACACACACACACACACACACACACACACACACACACACACACACATTTAGAGCTACCTGATCAACGTGGAAATAGAAAAACAGATTCCTGCTTCTACCCTGAATTCCATAGGGAACTCTTATCTCCATTCTGCATTGTTCGTCTACGGAATACAAGAGGCCTCCCTGGGACGAGGTCCACCCTGTTGGCTAATGTCATGCCATATACCTCTAAATGGGCAGAAGTACCTCCAGCATGCATTGATGTCTCCCTGTTTGCCTATGATGATGAAACTGAATCCGCCCCGCCCCCAAAGTATACCTCCTAAAATTCCATAAGCTTTTGGATTTTCCACTCCATGAATCAGCTCACTTTAGACCGATGGAACCACAAGGACTTCACAGCTCATGTATTTGCAATGCCCTGTGTGCGTTCAAGCACTGTCTTCTCCTAGCCTTGTGACTCGGCCATCCCTGTTTTCCTGTTGCAGTCTGAACCTAAGATAGGTTCCCAAAGGACTCTGTGCAACCACACTTAGGTACAAACCTTGATCATAATGCCTTCCTCTCTTTTTTCACACCCCCACCACGGTGCTAATGGAGGTGCCCACCTGCCAAGTGCCACTACCTTTGTCCTTCTTAAGATACCATCCTTAAAGCAGTCAGGGAAGACACTGGGAACAGCAGACAGTAGAGGTCCCAGCACCCACCCCACCTCCAAAGCCACGGGAAGGGGCAGCCCCACCTTCCTGTTGAATCTCACAGGACACCAGTGGAATCACAAAGACAGACAAACTTGCATTGATGCTCGTTAGAACTCTGCTCTTGCCGCCACCACCGCCGCTGAGCAGCTCATAAATGGCAAAGCAACACATTAGAGAGAAGAGAAGGTGAGAATGTGAGGTGGGAAGGCCCGAGATGAGCAGCACAGGAATTGAACGGCCTTTACCTAGGCGAGAACAGCCACACTCGGGAGGGCAGTGATTTGCCTGCCAGAGCCCGGCTTTCTCCTGCTGATACACAAATTGTATGTTGCTTTCTTCTAACATCCACCAAAAATAGCAAGCTCCTCAAGAACTTTATCTCGGACTCACTGGGCCTTTTGATTTTTCTGAGCTGGCAGCTGCTGTCATACAAAAGCAGACCCGGAGACGGGGAGGTTTGGATATACATCTTGGCTCTGCCACTTGAGGCCTTTGGACTTGGGCTTTAGGGTACGCCAGCTCTGCGTTCACACTCTTCCACGGTGTAGCTCGTCAGTCTTGGGAAAGTGGCAGCAAGTGATGGCTAGTACTGAAGTTAGGGCTGACAGTGGACTCAGTCTGCTAGGGAACATCAAGAGTCTCCTGGGCAGGTCGCTTCACCTCACCAAGCCTGGGTTTCCTGTGGGCAGCCGGCCAAGTGGAAACAGGCCTAGCAGGAAAAAGATGTAAGAGAGCTCACTTGCCCAGAACATCCCAAATGTCTCCACAGACTTTTTCACTCTTAGAAATTCAATTTGTATTTGTTTGTTTGTTGTGTTTTTGTGGTTGTTGTTTTTTTGGGCCTTAGGGTTTTAGACAGGGTTTCACTCTGTAGCCCAGGTTGGTCTGCAATTCACTATGTTGCCTAGGCTGGCTTCCAGCTCACTGTCTTCCTCCTCGGCCTCCTGAATGCTCAGATTACAGATGTGCCCCTCCCATGGGCTTTGATTTTATCAAAAAAAAAAAAAAAGACCAGTCTCTGGGCTGAGAGTGGCACACAGTGCTAGAGTATGTACCTACTGTGCATGAAGCAAAACCGTTTTCATAAAACTCTTGCCTTAGTTAACTTGACTTTTATTAAAATGGTAACTTTCTTCCTCTGCAGCCACCTACACTCGCATGCAAGTGTGTGCATACACACACACACACACACACACACACACACACACACACACTCCAATGCCTCTGGCATATGCAGCCACCTGTACTCACATGCAAGTGTGTGCATACACACACACACACACACACACACACACACACACTCCAATGCCTCTGGCATATGCAGCCACCTGTACTCACATGCAAGTGTGTGATTACACACACACACACACACACACACACACACTCCAGTGCCTCTGGCATCTGCAGCCACCTACACTTACATGCAAGTGTGTGCATACACACACACACACACACACACACACACACACACACTCCAGTGCCTCTGGCATCTGCAGCTACTTGCACTTACATGCAAATGTGTGCATAAAATAACTAAAAAACCGTCTGGAGCTGGAGAGATAGTCTGGTGGTTAAGAGCACTTGCTGCTCTTGTAGAGGACCTGGGTTCAGTCCCCAGTAACATGTTGGGCAGCTCACAACTGCCTATGACTCCAGCTCCAGGAGATCCAATGCCCTCTTCTGGCCTCTGCAGGCAACTGATGTGCATATGTCTACACACACATAGGCAGAGAGAGAGAGAGAGAGAGAGAGAGAGAGAGAGAGAGAGAGAGAGAGAGAGAGAGAGAGGAAAATTCGTAATTTTTATAATGAAGAGATAGCTGCATTTGCTAGCCAGTTGTAATCCAGGTTTAATCTCCCCTCCCACAAATCCCTTCTGAATGAAAACAATGATGGCCATTGTCATTAGACTCCAAAGTCAGTTCTCTGGGTGCTGTCTCAGTGAGTGACACACAAGCACACCCATGAGGACTGCTTGGTGGAGAGACCCCCACATCTTGGTAGAGCTGGTAAAAACACAAAACTGAAGCCCAGGTGTGGTCAGTTAAAGGTGTTGTCTAAGTTAATTCTTATTTGTGCAATACAGCATCTCCAAACATCAGGCCAAGGACCTGCCACTGCCTGCTCAAGAGAGAGTTGTCAGCAGGCTGCAGGGAACCAGGACAGACAGAGAGACAGTGCTAAGTCCTCCAGTGCCCATACTCCCACTCAAGGGAGTGTGCTAGATGGTGATTGTTCTCTTTTGAGCATTTTTACTTAGCAAAATTAGCATCTAATTCACACTTAGTTTTTCCTCACATTCACATTTGATTATTGTGTTTCCTATCCACAAAATCTAGATGTCTAGGGACCACCAGTAGTTAGAGGATGGAGTACTGCCCAGAACCCCAGAGTTACCATGTCGCTTCAACTTAATGCAAAACTTTCCAAATCCACCCATTTTCCTACCAATTTTATTTTCCTTTACAGCTGAGTAAAATTCTATTGTGTGTATGTGCCACATTTTCACTATCCATTCATTGGATAGTGATGGACATCTCGACGGGGGCTGTATCCTTACTGTTGTGAACAGAGCAGTAGTGAACATGAATGAGCAATCATCTCAGTGATGTGACACAGAGTCCTCAGGATGTGTGCCCACAAGTTTATCTGGGCTATATGAAAGTTCTATTTTTAGTTTTTTGAGAAACGTCCACATAGATTTCCACAGTATCTGTACCAGTATCTGTACCATCAGCAGTGAATAAGGGTTCCCCCCCAACAGCAGTGAATAAGGGTTCCCCCCATCAGCAGTGAATAAGGGGTCCCCCCCCATCAGCAGTGAATAAGGTTCCCCCTCCCCATATCACCACCATCACTTATTGCTCTTTGTTTCCTTGATCTCAGACATTCTGCTTGGAATAAGATAGACTCTCAAAGTGGTTTGAATTTTCATTTCCCTGATAACTAAAAGGTATTGAAATTTAAAAAGAAAAAAAATGACCATGTACATTTCTTCTTTTGAAGGCTCTTCACTCCATCAGCTCATTTATTGATTGGCATGGGTTGGGGGATTCATTTTTTTTTTTTTAGTTATGTATATAAATTCTAGGTTTCAGTCCCCTGTCCAAGCTTTAGCCAGCCAGGACTTTCTCCCATTCTTTAGACTGTCTGTTCACGCTGTTAACAGTTCCTCTTGCCGTGCAGAAACTCTTGGATTCTGTGTCATCCTAATTGTTAATTCTCAGGACTATCCCTGTGCTTCCGGTGTCTGCTCAGGAAGCCTTTGCCTGTATCTACAACTTGGAATGTCCTGCCCCTATTTTCTTCTAGAGGTTTCAAAAAATCCAGGCTTTAAATGGAGGTCTTTGATTACTTTTTTAGAATTGATTTTTGTTCAGGGTGAGGGTCTAAGTTCACTCTTCTGCATGTGGACATCTAGTTTTGCCAGTACCTTTGTTAAGTGGGCTTTTTTTTTCTGGTGTGTGCTTTTGATCCTCTGTCAAAAATGAAGTGGTGATATCAGTGTGGGTTTGTCCCCTGTTCTCGAACATTGGTCTGCAGACTTGTTTTTATGCAAGCACCACACTTCTTTTGTCACTGTCGCTCTGTAGGATAATTTGAGGTCAACTATTGTCATGCCTTCAGCAGTGTTTCTTTCTGCTTAGGATTGCTTTGACTCTACATAGTCTTTGTGTCTTCTTATGAATTCTTGATTTTTTTTTCTAATTCTGTGGGGAAAAAAATGTCACTAAAACTTCTATGGGAATCGTGCTACATCTACAGATGACTCTTGATAATTTACAATGTAAATTCTGCTAATCCAGGAGTGTGGAAGTTCCCAAAGCTCCTGATACCATCTTTAATTTCTTCTCTCGGTGTTTTAAAGTTTTCATTGTAGTAGTGGTCTTTGGGCATCCTTGGTGAAGTTTATTCCTAGGTACATTATTTGTGAGGAGACTATAATAAATGAGATGTTTTTCTAATATATTTCTCAGAGAGCTTATTATTTGATATATATGAGAGCCCCTACTTTTGTGTGTTGGTTTTGTGCCCTGCAACCTTACTGAAAATGTTTATTAAATCTAAGAATGTTCTGGCAAGGCCTCAAGTCTAGGATCATGCCATCTGTGAATAGAGACAGCTTTACTTCTCCCTTTCCAGTTTCTATGTCTTTTCCATCTTTCTCTTCTCTTACTTCTTTGACTAAGACTTCAAACACTATACTAATTAAGAGTGTAAGTAGTGACCACCCTTGTCTCCTTCCATATCTTAGAAAAAATGTTTTTAGTTTGTTTTCTCATTTACTATAATGTTGGCTGTAGGTTTGCAATATATAACCTTTACTCTTTTGAGAAATGCCCTGTCTGGTCCTAATTTCACCAGGACTTTTATCATAAAGGCATGCTGAACTTTGTCAAATGCCTTTTCTACATCTATAAAGATGATCATGTGATCTCAGACCTTAAGCTTATTTATATAGTGAACTATATTTCTCGATCTGTGAATGTCAAAGGGACTTTGCATCTCTGGGATGAAACCTACTTGATCTTCCCAATATGTTTTTTTTTCTTTAGTTTGCAAGTCTTTTGTTGAAACTTTTTGTGTCTATTGCTCATCGTGGAAATTGATCTGTAGTTTTTCTTTTTTTTCCCCCCCATTGGTTTGGTGATGTGTCTTCACCTAATCTTGGTATCAGGATAATGCTGCCTTTGTAGAGTGAGTTTAGCAGTGTTCCTTGCCATTCTGTTTTACGGGACAGTTTGGGAAATATTGATATTAGATCTTAAGAGTTTCCTAGAATCCAGGGCCTGGTGACACAGTTCAGTGGGTAAAGGTACCTGCTGCCAAGCCTGATGACCCAAGTTTGATCCTGAAAACCCCCGTGGCGGAAAAAAAGAACTGACCCCCACGAGTTGTCCTCTGGTCTCCACATGTGTGCCATGGTGTGTGCACATGTACACCCATGCACATGTGTGTGTACACACACAAAAAGAAACAGATAAGTGAATTAAGAAATATGTGTCATTGGTTTTTGCTTGCTTTTTTGACTGAATTCGGCAGTGAGTCTATCTGGTCCTGGACTGGCCTTTGTGGGAAAACTTAATTACTGCTCCAATCTCACCGCTTATTATGAGTTTGCTTTAAATTATTTATGTCTTCTGGCTTTAGGTAGGTCATGTGCATTTAGAAATTTAAGTTTCATCTAGGTTTTCTAGCCTTTGGAATATGTTTTCATAGTATTCTCTGTAGTAACAACTCCCTTTTGGCCTCTGATTTTATTTGTTTTTTTTTTTTTGTTCTCTCTCTCCCTCCCTCCCTCTCCCTCTCTCTCAGTTAGTTTGGCTAGGGAGTTGTAATCTTGTTAACCTTTACAATGAAGAAATGAACAATGCAGAAACACAATGATGTACACACACACACACACACACACACACACACACACACACACACACACCGCCTCATTGCTCCCTGCCTAATCTCTACTCTTTCTTGCTGTTTTCTCGGTTTGGGGTTGCCTTCATGTTTTTCTAGAGTCGTGAGATGCATCATTGGTTTTTATTTGAGACCTCCATGTTTTCTTATTGCGAGCGCTTCTGGCTGTGAAACTTGCTCTTAGGACTGCTTTGTCTGGCTCCCAGGGGATATGCCGGGTCGTGTTACCACTCTCACTTGTTTCTTAGCCATTTTATCGTTTCCTTCATGATTTCTCCAGTGATCTGCTGTTTGATCAAATGTGCTGTTCAGTTTCTAAGCATTGGTATAGTTTATGAATATTCTCTTGCTAGTTCGTTCTACAGTGATGAGACAAGATGCTACAATTTATCTTGACCCTGTGTGTGTGTGTGTGTGTGTGTGTGTGTGTTGGTGCGCGTGCGCACTCGTGCTAAAGCTTGCTTTGTGACCTATGGTGTGATCACCTTTTGAGAAATTTCCATGCACTGCTGAACACATGTATTCCCCATCTCTTGGATGAAATGTCCTGTAGATTATTAAATGATTATTAAACCATTAAAGACAGCTGGCCTATGATACTATGTGCTGCTGAAGCACCTTTGCTGATGTCTCATCCCTGCTTGCTCTGCTGGTACTGAGGATCTGTGGCTGCTGCAGTCTGTTCTAAACAGAAGCTTCAGAGGGATTGAAGCGGGTTTGTTGGGCACTGGAGAGGTTGCACATCACCCCATCTTTGGCAGGCAGTGGAGCACAGTGACTCCAACAGGGCTGAGTCTGAACCTTGCACGAGGCATGGATTGGTTGCAGAACTCAGGCAGGAAAGCCTGACAACCCAGCAAGGCTGTGACTACAAAGTGAACCAGGTCACGTGCTCTGTCAGATGTCCAGACCACAGCAAACCCTCCATAAAACAACTGTTCATCATGGTGATCTATGTGTCCCTGCATGTGATATCTGCTTGCATTCCCTTCCTATACTGTTCCACTACAGATAGCCAAGTTTGCCAAATAGCAATCATATGTACATGCAGATTACACTGAATTTAATTTTTCCTACTTGTTAATTCATTCATCTGACAAAAGAAAAGGAAATTCTCAAACCTATACACAGCACGGAGAACACACTCTTTAATGTTGTGAAAAAAAAAAGGTCTGCAGCTGCAGAAAGGGGAAACCAATGGCTTATTTGAAGGTGCTGGGCCAGCAAAGGCATCAGATAGGGCGGCGTTACAGCAGGAGGGACAGCCACAAGGTGAAGGCTGGAGACCCTCCCAGGAAGGTCAATCTCGAACAGTCCTTGCCTGGCCTGCTTTGAAGGTCACGACTCCACAGACACAGGGTGTAACTGTTCCTGCAATGCCCACAGTAGACTCTGGCATCACAGCATCCTCTCTCTGCTTTGTCCAGTTCCCTCCTTCTCCTGTGTGGGTCTTTCTACCCACATCCCCTTAAACTGGAGAAATAGGGGAGAAAGAAGGAAAGATCTTGATCTGTCTGTTTGCCCAGTGTAGCGTAACACTTCCCTCGGGAAAACCCAGGGCATCTGATGATGCCTTTGCTTAGTTGCTCAAACTCAGGGAACTCATATTTTGCTTATTCTTTTTTCTTACTGTTTGTTCTTTTTGAGAGAGGGACTAAGGAGGGAGCGCGTCTCCCTAAACACTGGAGTGCCTTTCCCAGATCCGTTCATGGAAATTGTTTTCCCAGCCTTCAGCTTGCCCACATTTAAGCTCCCCACGTGGGATCGGGGAAATCATAAATACAAAAGCCCTTTGCAGGCACCAAAGCAGCATCCAGGGCCTCTCTCCCTTGCCTTTGGGGATCCATATGCTACAGTCTACTTAGCTGCCCAACGACTGACAACCATCAAAGGTAATGATTGCCATGAGCAGAGTTCCTGAGAGCGGGAAGTGCTTCCCAGGGAGGGACCAGCACACTTCAGATCACACCTCAGCCACCAAACAGCCCAAGTTTCCACCCCAAAGTAAACATGTAACTAAGACAATGACAATTCAAGCATCCACAGTCAACAGTGGGGTGCGCTGGGAAGCTTAACTTCATCTTAGTGGAAAGGACCAGGGCAGGAGACCATGGAGGCCACCGGGACCGAGCTGAATTGCGCAGCCTGCCTTCCTATCAAGGCTCCTTGCTGCCTGCTACGACATCTCCAAAGCCCCTCTCCCTCTCATTATAGCTTCGCAGTGGTCTGTGAATCCCTCTTGGGTATATTAAAGAAAAACTAGAAGTAAATGTAAGATAAC